>NW_015505470.1:1673382-1673967 GCF_001515645.1 Sinocyclocheilus grahami
CACCTGTCCTGCCTTACTGGATGACCTGTAAAGGAGAGGCGGGGGATAGGAGCTAATGTGCTTATCTGGGAGCAAACTAATAAGCAATACAGGAACAGAGCACAGGGTTTTGCAGAGCACAGCACATACATTTATTTCAGTATTAAAATAGTATCAGTCTAAAACTCATCCACAAGCATAACCAATACAGATGTGCATGAGACATTCCAGATTTTCACACCGACCAAAACACAACAACGTTGATCGAGGGTCATTTTATTCCTCATGCGCTGTATTACAATGTAAGAAGATTATGAAATTGGACATGCGCGAATGTGCACCTGACACATACAGCATCAAATATAACTTCTATGCAATAAAACTTGTGCCACTATCTAGTGTCACTAAGGCAATGCAGCGTATGAACCCCAAACGGCATATATTTTAAAAGAGCAGTCATGATATAAAGCATATGTTTTACAGCGCTGATCGGTGTTTGCACGCCGTAAGAGCTGCGATGTGAATGAATGAAAGCCGTCATGTTACACTGAAGCGAGCTTATTCGTGTCGCCTGGACAGTACATTTGACTATTTCGGTCTCTCCCC
>NW_015505470.1:1674107-1674580 GCF_001515645.1 Sinocyclocheilus grahami
AATAATCTGTAGAATACTCGATTACTAAAATAATCGATAGCTACACCCCTACTAACTATTCTATTACAAGTCATTCTATCACAATTTCAGCAAATCTTTGTTAGCCGATTCAATAACATGACATCAGAAATTGTAAAATCAGAAACTGCAACAACAATAATGAATGAATCACATAAGATCAAATTCATGCTAAGTGTGCAAAGAAGCATAACAACATGTAAGAGTAAAGTGAGAATGCAGTGCTAGGCCAATAGGACAAGTGACTGTATTCCGAGAGCTTACCAAAAAACTGTAAACCAGGAAAATGTGTAACTCACTGGCTCCCAGTAATTGTAGGTTTCATCACAGTCCGAGATGTTACCGAGTAGCGCAGCACAGAAGCGGGCTGAAACCAGGCACTTGAAGGCCGTGGAGCCCTCAGGAGCCCACACCTGTCCTGCCTTACTGGATGACCTGTAAAGGAGAGGCGGGGG
>NW_015505470.1:1680799-1681984 GCF_001515645.1 Sinocyclocheilus grahami
TTTTTTTTTGTATATTCTGTTTTCATTTGAATTTTACAGTTTGAGTAATTTTATTTAATTTGTTTTATTTTTTATATATATGTCTATATATTTGTGTATTATTAATTTATATTTCAGTTTTACTTATTTCAGTACATCAAGTTTAACTAAATGAAAATGAGAAATGCTTTTTTTGGCGATTTTATTTCAAGCAACAATTGTTTTTTTTTTACTATAATAACCTTGCTGCTAACGATTGTCCGAAGTGTTTTAACAAACATTTCATAACACAATTTTCTCATCTTTTCTCATTCAGAACATTTTGCACATATTTAAGCCAAATGAACTAATCTTGTTATTGGTTTATGTAAGTATTGTTATATAATTATAATAATATTGTTATCAACCTTCTTACACCATTGTACTATGGTACAATCATGGTATGCTATCAGATGGCAATAATTGTTATTGCCATCTAATAGCATACCATGATTGTACCATTGTACCATATTGAATAACATGGTACTGAATGATTAGAATATGCATATGCCATGATGAAACACTGTAAGGTGCATTTGTTCATTTAAAGACCTGATTTAACCTATAAAGATTAATTTGTATTGATTAGCTGGTATGTTTTTAGCTAAGTCATGTTAAATAAGTTGTGAACAAAATGAGTTAATTTAGAAATAATTACCATTTTTCACTGTCTTATATGTTTATGCTTGTTATTGTGGCTTTGTGTATTAGCAAATGGCCCTAAATTTAAAAGCTAGGCCTCATGTGGCATGATGACTTTAACATTTTCTTTACTCTTCAACATTTTTATTAGATTCTTTTGATTTAAGAATAAAAACATTTTTCCTGCTTTATTTTGTTGTGAAAATGTAAAGATTTTACACTACAGTGTTCTTAGTACTCTCAAACAGGACCTTTTTTTTCATAATAAACAGTTTTGTGTGGGTGCAATGATACATCAAGCCAAAAAAAAAAAAAACCTGCACACTTGCTAAATGCTCAAAAAAGTATTTAATGACAGACCTTAGGACTCATTTTTGGACCTTAGGCATTTTTGGACTCCTTTCAAAATATTACGCTGGTGTGCATTTGTTTTTAGATATGTGCCATGATTAAAATGGTTCGTAAATGGAATTTACATATCTACAGTGGTGTGAAAAAGTGTTGGCCCCTTTCCTGATTTCTTAT
>NW_015505471.1:0-794 GCF_001515645.1 Sinocyclocheilus grahami
TATTCAGCTTTCATATGATGTATAAATCTCAATTTCAAAAAATTGGCACTTATGACTGGTTTTGTGCTCCAGGGTAACATTTATTTAGAACAGTAATCCCCAGTTAACATGGCTTTATTGTAGTAAAGCCACAGTCAACAATAAGTTATACATTTTTGAAAGGCTACATGAATGCTTCATAGTTGTTCAATCACCAAACCACATTGTGGAATATGGGCATCGGAGCGCTGTGACCCGGTGTTATCAGAAACTACGTCATGAGCTTCACAGAGCTGGAATTTACGGCAAGGCTGCTATTCACAAAGCACTTTCATCCAAAGCCAAAGCACAAAAGAGAGTAAAGCGCATTAAAGCACAGAAAAACCCTCATATAATCAGATGAGTCACTGCATCACATTCCGATGGCTTTACACTCTGAAAACAACCAGAGACGCCTCGACACACGCGGCATCTGCTGAGCCTGATGGGAGACCCATGGTGGTGCGGGCTAACGTCTCCAGAGACTCATTAGGTCAGATGACTGCTCTGCGTTGCCCTATTACAGCAGGAAAATATGTGAGCCATTTATAAGGCCAGGTGCATCCTGAACAAACACGGCTCCTCCGTGGCATTCTCACATTCTAGCATCATAGACACGGCTAAACAAACTCAAGAACACCTAGAGGAGGTCAAACACATTCCAGGACCTCTGGATCAACAGCAGGAGTTTGTTTACCTGAATCGCGAGCGCTCGGGACACAACGGGTCTTCAGGGTCTTCCCATTTATTCTGCCAACTCAACAGACACTGAGAGA
>NW_015505471.1:7037-7338 GCF_001515645.1 Sinocyclocheilus grahami
GTGCATTGGCTCGTTTAGTTTACACTCAAAGTAGATTGGTCTCTAAGCGAGATCCCAATTCGTCGGTCACCGAGTGACCGACTGAAAGGGAACTTATGTGCACCCCTGTATATATAAAATCATAATAATTATGTTATGACACTAAAATGCCAATGAGTTACCTGGTTGAGACGTTTCCACAGGTTGAGCACAGGTGAGAGAGCGTTAGACCAGATCTCTGTCGAATTTGGAGCCGGCTGCTACAGACCTGCTCAGAATCCTCAACTGAGAGATCACCTGCACACACACACACACACACACA
>NW_015505471.1:8600-9844 GCF_001515645.1 Sinocyclocheilus grahami
ACACTCACTCACACACACACTCACTCACACACACACACACACACGAGCTGAAGATTCTCTGTGCAGAGCGCTCGATGTTTGCAGGCAGGCCGAAGAAACTGGGTCTGTCGTCTTCAGGAAGAGCATCCACCGCCACACGATAATCCTACACACACAGAGGGGTGAATTTAATCCACTAGTGCAAAGGATTGTGGGTAGTATCAGTCCAAAAAGCACACACGATTAGAAGAATTGAATTCTTGTAAACTATACAGCACAGATAGCGTGTATATGAACACTGACCGCTATGCTGCAGGAGTTGGGCAGGTGTATCAAAGCGTGTGTTTTCTTGACTCGCGAGTGTGTGTGTGACTGTGTGAGGAGCTGAGCGTTAAAGAACTGCTGCAGGTACGAGCGAAGGACCCGCAGGTCACACACGTTATCGATGCGGCCGCTGTAGATGGCGTTTTCCAGGAGACCGTGCACAAATTCTCATTGAAACGGCTTCCCACCTGAAAAATATGAGAAGAAAATACTCTAGTAAGATCTCAAATTAAACATGCGAATACATGCAAATAAAATAAAAAAAAACATACAAACCCTTAGATGATGAGTTCATGTAGATTACACATAGATAAACACACACCTTCAAACAGACGGTCAATGATCTCAAAGCCGGCTCTCAGGTCTGACAGAGAACTCCCTGTGCAACACAAACACATCATCATCAACATTAGTTCAATTTAATTTGATATATATTCAGCCTGCTGTGCAATAGAAACTCCAGGTCTTTTTTTAATCATGATTACATATGGAATCATTTTTGAATCATACAGTGAAGCCATTCATCTTTTCTTTAGCTCTATATTGTTCAGTCTTTTCACAACATGCAATATTTCATCTAAGCAAATGTTTGAAAGGAAACCTTTTTAAACACCTGCCATCTGAAATAAAGCGTAAAGCGTAAATGTTCAAAAAAAGCGTAAAGCGACTGATGTTAAAAGTATTACGTTACCGTTTTAGCCAGTACAGTGTATAAAAAAATACATACATATATATAATTTAATGTACATTATATTTGATCAATTATACATATAAATTATATATACATAAATTATCTTTTAATACTTTACTGACTTTTTACATTTAATTTATAAATATAAATTATAGAAATGTAAGTTATAACAATTCTAAATATATCTTTAATATTATTTATATAATTTATATATACTCATAAATTGTTATTATATTTATATATATATATA
>NW_015505471.1:9854-10639 GCF_001515645.1 Sinocyclocheilus grahami
TACAATGTTATCATGTGACAGCGGCAATGATGACATCATAAAGTTTCGTATTTGCATACTGAACTGTCATTGGTCATCTTTTTTTGCATGTAATCACACAGAAAATGGCAAAGTTGCTGCATTTCATTTACACATTTATTTCAGTTTTATTTTTAGTCATTTTAGCAGTTCAAGTTGGCAAGGCAACATATCTAATTTAATAAGAATTGTAATCTTTGAAAATTATGTTTTAGATTTTTTTCAAATACTGAAACCCATTTTTAATAGTTTTAGTTAACAATAACAACACTGCAAAAAATAGAAGGAAAATTAACTATGATTTATTATGAATTGTTAACCTAAATTTAGCTAAATTTTTCATCCTCTGCCTCGAAAACACTGCTGTTTGCTTCAATAAATACAAATCTACTAGAAAATATTCTCACAAATACAGTAAAATGTGACTGAGAACATTTGACTGGATTCCAGCTAGTCAAAAAGGTTCATAAATAATGTCATAAAAATTGTGTATAGTTGTCTCTAAAAGGACTTGGGTGTAAAAGGCCACCTCAGAAATATGGTGAAAATATGGTGTGAATGTACTTTGTCTGTCAGCGCATTATGATCTCCACCCCACAGGAAACAACAGTCTCTCTCTCTCTCTCTCTCACACACACACACACACGTCTTTGATGTTGAGGAATGTCCTGCTCAGCACAATGTTCTCAAAACACCTCTGACCCTTCATGATCTCTGCAGAAACACACTCACACACTCTCACACACACACACACTCACTCACACACA
>NW_015505471.1:11739-13175 GCF_001515645.1 Sinocyclocheilus grahami
AGAGAGAGAGAGAGAGAGAGAGCGAGAGAGAGAGAGACAGAGAGTAAAATTATACATGATATATGTTATTTTGGTATTGAGACAGCACTAGTAAAATCCTATAAAGTCTACTGAACTGTTTCCTGTACAAACACAAATCTGCACGGCTGCTGTGATGATTGTGTCAAGATCCCTGGTGAAAATAACACCATGTTTTTCTATAATGGCTGATATAAACTTTTGGTTTCCATTTCCTTCAAAAGGCTCATTATCGACACTCCTGTAGCATTTCATTTTCCACACTGAAGTCCATATACATCTCTTGCACCAAAAAGAGTCTCTTTAAGAACATCGACTGACCTCTATGCACAGTTCACAGTCACATCACGTCACTGAATACTGAATAATTGTTTATGTGGCAATATGTTAATGAGCCTATGACGTCATAATCATAAAAATACTGCCATTTTAACTATGGAGCAAGAAACATCCTGCTTCTTTCACAAAATCCTTTTAAGAGACACTATGAATTAGTTTTCTCCTACACAGCTTATTAGATCCGGCCCACTTTAGGAGAGAGAGACAGACAGAGCGAGCGAGAGACATTATGAAAGAGAAAAGCAAAAGCCTCAGTTAATTAAATGGAGCTCTTCAAAGGCCTGACGTGCAGTATTTTAATTCAGAGTCTGAAATAATTGCCCAAACAGATCCAAGAGCTCCTGTCTGAATTCCAGCAATGGTCTGAGTATATACTGTGTCTGCAGTCATGTGACCAGTGTGTACCTGTGGAATGTAGTTGCGTCTCTCCTGACACACAGAGTGGAACCAGGCCAGACAGAAGAGCGACTGAGCTAGAGTCAGGTGACCGCCTTTACTGATCTGCTCCACGCTCCAGGACTCATACGTCCGCTTCAGGTTCTTCTTGAGGCCTGGAGGAGCCTGAACACACACACACACTATCACTAATGAACAAGCAGTCTGAGATACATCTCTGTTGACATAAATTTCACAATTCTATTCGATGTCAAACCACAAGCTTTTCAATTCTCAATTCTGATCTTGATTATATGGACATTGAATGTTTTTCCTGAGTATTGATGAGAATGTTTCCTAATGTGACACATTGTTTACAAGCTGCTTTACTGATGTCTTTCTGCAGTTGAAACACTGATTTTTGATTATGTGAGACATTAATCATTTCAGTAAATTGTACTATATATTTCAACACTATATGATGTTCATTATGTTCATGTGGTGCTGTAACTAGTAGTAAAGAGGAAGAGATGATCAGTTCACATCTACAGTGATTTAAATGTTACAAGACATTAAAGAGGGTTTCTGCAGGTTGTATGAATGTAAATTTAAGCCTTTTTAAGACCTTGTTAAGACCAATTAAAGAAAATGTTAGGGAAAAAATTAAAAGAAACAATACATCAATATGTTCTCTAAATGCAAAC
>NW_015505471.1:14257-27934 GCF_001515645.1 Sinocyclocheilus grahami
AAAATTAAAAGAAACAATACATCAATATGTTCTCTAAATGCAAACGTCTACACAATGAGAATACAACTTCCAACCTATATTATACTATTATAGTTTCTATTACTATTTTGAATACATTTTTATTTGTATATTATCTATTTTCATTTCAATTTATTTGTGTTTGTCAGTTTCTTTTTCTTTTTCTAATGTCTATATAATGTTTAGATATTTTAGTACATTAAGTCAAAGTAAATGAAAATGAAAAATACTGAATAAAAAAAAGTTAAACTTTTTATATTTTCATTCAGTTTTTAGTTTTCCATTTCTCTGTATTAACATCTTCATTTTGCACCTCAAATGTATCTTGATTGAAGATACATTTACATTTTTATCACAATTTTAATTTGGGATAAAATTGACAGTAGTTCAAAGCTTCCACTTTGTTTGATATCACAAGTAAAAAGCACAAAGCTCATTTTGATTATTGAATAAGAAGCATGCTAAAATGAATGTTTAATGTAGGGATGCACCGATACAACTTTTTTCAGAACAAGTCCGATACCGATACTTTCATTTGTGGTACTCACCGATACCTGTATTTTCACAGCATTTGTAATTTTTTTTAAATATTGGGTACAGAAACAAAATAATAGTAATAATAATAATAATAATGATTCATGTTAGTTGGCTTCATTTAGCAAACAGATATTACCTTCAGTTATTTCCACACTTAATTATACCTGTTAAAATGTATTGTATAAGCTTTTGTTACTTTCCCTGTTCATTTTATTCAGTTTTTAGTTTTCCATTTCTCTGTATTAACATCTTCATTTTGCACCTCAAATGTATCTTGATTGAAGATACATTTACATTTTTATCACAATTTTAATTTGGGATAAAATTGACAGTAGTTCAAAGCTTCCACTTTGTTTGATATCACAAGTAAAAAGCACAAAGCTCATTTTGATTATTGAATAAGAAGCATGCTAAAATGAATGTTTAATGTAGGGATGCACCGATACAACTTTTTTCAGAACAAGCCCGATACCGATACTTTCATTTGTGGTACTCACCGATACCTGTATTTTCACAGCATTTGTAATTTTTTTTAAAATATTGGGTACAGAAACAAAATAATAGTAATAATAATAATAATTATAATAATATGATTCATGTTAGTTGGCTTCATTTAGCAAACAGATATTACCTTCAGTTATTTCCACACTTAATTATACCTGTTAAAATGTATTGTATAAGCTTTTGTTACTTTCCCTGTTCATTTTAATGGAACATTAGAGCTGCTCCATTGCAGCAGCTCAATATACTGTAATCACGAAACGTTTTCCTAAAAAATGCAGAGAACCACTCATTATACATTATACGAGTACTATTTTGGTGATGTAATTTGCGTCACGCGCAGTGTACACAAACCCTCGTGTACGAGTAAAAACTGAAGTATACTTTGGCTTTAAAGCAAGCTAAACATACGCAGCGCGCACACGTTTGTATTGGTGCAGAATGAGAGAGACACTTACAGCCTAGTGCATTTCACCCAGTCTGCTAGTTTCACTTCTGCTTTTAATAAAGTTATGTATGCTTGACGTTTAAAATAAATGCTGTTTATAGTGAATGCCCCTATCATTTTTGTTTGTTTTATATTTACGATTTAGTTTTAATCCAAATGCATGCGCTAATGGAGCGAACAGCAAATAAAATCATGCAACAGAAGTGCGCGCTCTCGGACTCTCTCTCGCTCTCCTTACTGTCAAATAACTTTTGTAAATTGTGCATTGTTTTACTTACTTGCTTTTGACATATCCGACCGAACTACAAACTTTTCAGTGATGTCTGTGAGATATTCTCTCGACAATCTCGTGCATCTATGCAGCCGTATCTATACTTCATAGACATCCTTAATCTCTAATAACTCAATTCTACTCTCTGTTGTTCTGTTTTCAGTGTTTCTTTTTCTGGACACAGCTTTATTCACACGCTGTTTGGTATCAGCTTTTGGTATCGGGGCATTTTTATGAGTACGAGTACGAGTACAGGAGCGCAGTATCGGTATCGGTACATCCCTAGTTTAATGAAGTTTTGTTGATGCATCAACCAAAAACAGCATACAGTAGATTAAAAATTCAATTTTGGGATTTAAGAATCAATATTGGTTTATTAAAAAGAGAATACATTATATTTGACACACACTGACCTCATAAGTGACCTTCAGGCTGGACTGGAGCAGTATGGGAGTGAACTTCGCATGAACCTCAGCAGTCAACCAGAATCTGAAGTCGGCTTTGGGTTTCATACTGTTGAGCTCCTGCACACACACACACGCACGCACGCACGCACGCACACACACAGGGCAGGGAAGGTTACTTTTAAAATGTATTTCACTACAGATTACAAAGTACAAGCTTTAAAAAGTAATCAGTAATTTATTTCGTTATATTACTCAGCTTTAGTAACTTAATCTAAATACTTTAGAATACTTAAGCTATGTAACACAAAGGAACATATTAACTTGATGTCTTGTTTTTATGCTTTCCAACTCTAAATAAAAGTGACATCTACCAGTGATAAGATTTGCATTTTACCAGTTTTCTTTGCATTTTATTTTTAACAACATCAGTTTTCCACAGCATTTATTTTATCAACAACAAAAAAAATGTTACGTCATTTAAATCTACCAATCAATATAAATTCAATTTGAATACAACGAATGGAATTCCATGTTGTTTCATACTGCATTCCAAGCTTCAAAGCGAATCCAAACACATAATAAAAGTAGCCAAAACAACTGGCACAGTTATACAATAGATTTTTTTAATGAATGGACCAAACTTTAAGAGATGATAATCCTCTCTATGGAGAAGCGATCGGCACAAAAGAATCGCCGAGTCAAAATTGACAGGGCTTGTTTCCCAAAGCAAAGGTATACCTGTATACCTAAAAGTGCCAGCGGGTAAATTTTACCCACGCACATGACAGCTGTTTTTAAATGGCTAAAGAACATATTATTTCACTGTATTGTGCTACTGTCTTCACAAAGAAGTGTCTAGAGCAGGGGTGGCGAACGTCGGTCCTGGAGAGCCACAGCCCTGCAGAGTTTTGCTTCAACCCTAATCAAACACACCTGAACAAGGCAGGTGAGTTTTAATTAGGGTTGGATTAGATTTTATTTTCATATTTTGTTTAATTTAAATTTTATTTCAAGTTTTAGTAATTGATGTTTCTATTTTTTATTGTTTTTTTTTAATGTCTACATATTTTTTTATTCAGTTTTAGTTTTTAGTCTTATTTTATTAATTTTCTGTTATTTTAGTACTTCAACTTAACGCTGCCTTGACAGCTATAGCTGAAATGAGTGTGTTTGTGTGTGCGTGTTTATGTGATTTATGAGGACACAAATTCGCATAATGACGGGTATGACAGACATATTACAATGTGAATGTGGTTTATGAGGATGTCCCCGTAATTCAAAAGGGTTAAAATAAAAAAAACACTAAATGGTGTTTTTTTGAAAATCAAAAAAATTTCCTTTGAGTGGTAGGTTTAGGTGTAGGGTTGGTGTTGTCCCTGTAAACCATAAAAACCAACGCGAGTGTGTGTGTGTGTGTGTGTGTCGAACCTCACGGTAGTTTTCTCGCCCCACGATCTGACTGGCGAGTTCCAGGAGCTCCTGAGATGGATCCACGCCGGCAGAGATGATCAGTAAGACAGGCTCAGACTCTCTCCATACAGACGCTTCAGATTCAGTGGAGGAGGAGACAGTTCCCTCATCCCTGCACACACACACACACACACGTTAGTTCACAGACAGATTGACAAACTGAAGTAGACAGACATGTTGTCCTCTAGGTAACTCAGATACAGACAGACAGGTACACGGTATTTATTGATCTGTCAGATGACACTGTACACAGATGATATTCAGATGTATCTTCAGTACTCTGTAAGATCCAACTCTCCTCTCCACACGACTGTGAGCTTCTGCAGGGTTTCCACAAGAACAATTATCCAGCCCAGTGTGAGTTATTTGTACAGCACATATCACGCTCACTGGTGAGTCAAAGACTTTTACACAGCCATCATAAAGAAAAAGAAAAAAGAAGGGGAAAAAAGGAAATAAAAATAATAGAATTTTAATAATAATTTAAGAATGAAGAATAAAATATTAAATGCAAGTTTAATTTTATTAATTACTGAATTTTATTTTTTTATTACTTATTTTAATTATTTATTTTATTCTTACAACATATCAATGTTGTCATCACTGTTAAACAAAACTGAAAATATAGAAAATTATTTTTGGTTATTGAAACCTGAAATAAATTTTAATTAAAATATTTTTTTTTTTAAATCTCACCATACTACATTTTTAACAAAAATTTGAAATGTTGACTTGGCAACAAATTGAAATGTTGAAATACTAAAATTAATCAAATTAATTAAATGAAAATACACAACAAAATTACTAAAACTTAAAGTGAGATTAAAATGAAAAGTGAAAATATAAAAATGAAATCCAATTCAAAACATTAATAAATATTAGTATAATAAATAGCGTTTATTAATATTATTCATTAGAATCTATTTAGGCAGCCATTCTAACTTAAAAAGGGATTCAAATGAATAAAATGTTTATCCGTTTCCCTTTCTCTGTAAATGAGCACCTATCACAGACATTGGTTCTTTTATATAAAACGACAATGACCACAGTCTAAGCCAAACTCCAAGAGAACACTTTTAGAGAGAAAAAAATTCTCTTTTCCCATTTTTCTAAAATTACAGTCTAACCTAACCCTGAGAGAAAACTTTTTTTATAAAAAAAAAAAATTATTATGAATCATTTTTAATCACAGTCTAAACCAAACTGAGAGAACATAAAAAACTAAATAGATTTTGTTTAATTATGAATCATTTTTCAAAATGAGGACATTCCCTCATAACTTCTCAAGACAATTTTGTTTGCAAACTACAGCTATACACACACACGCACACACACACACACACACACACAATGCGGCACATCGTTGTCATTCTAGTCGAGCTCTGCACTCTTGAGAGCGACCGAATATCTTCAAGCCACCTTACATTTAATTTCCATAGCAACCACGAGAACAGGCCAGCACACAGATATTCTACTCCGCAGAGCAGGTTTAACCGGGACAACACACACACAGACACACACACATATCTATTCTACTCCGCAGAGCAGGTTTAACCCGTAAAACACACACACACCCACACATCTATTCTATTCCCCACAGCAGGTTTAACCTCGACAACACACACACAGACACACACACATATCTATTCTACTCCGCAGAGCAGGTTTAACCCGTAAAACACACACACACCCACACATCTATTCTATTCCCCACAGCAGGTTTAACCTCGACAACACACACACAGACACACACACATATCTATTCTACTCCGCAGAGCAGGTTTAACCCGTAAAACACACACACACCCACACATCTATTCTATTCCCCACAGCAGGTTTAACCTCGACAACACACACACAGACACACACACATATCTATTCTACTCCGCAGAGCAGGTTTAACCCGTAAAACACACACACACCCACACATCTATTCTATTCCCCACAGCAGGTTTAACCTCGACAACACACACACAGACACACACACATATCTATTCTACTCCGCAGAGCAGGTTTAACCCGTAAAACACACACACACCCACACATCTATTCTATTCCCCACAGCAGGTTTAACCTCGACAACACACACACAGACACACACACATATCTATTCTACTCCGCAGAGCAGGTTTAACCCGTAAAACACACACACACCCACACATCTATTCTATTCCCCACAGCAGGTTTAACCTCGACAACACACACACAGACACACACACATATCTATTCTACTCCGCAGAGCAGGTTTAACCCGTAAAACACACACACACCCACACATCTATTCTATTCCCCACAGCAGGTTTAACCTCGACAACACACACACAGACACACACACATATCTATTCTACTCCGCAGAGCAGGTTTAACCCGTAAAACACACACACACCCACACATCTATTCTATTCCCCACAGCAGGTTTAACCTCGACAACACACACACAGACACACACACATATCTATTCTACTCCGCAGAGCAGGTTTAACCCGTAAAACACACACACACCCACACATCTATTCTATTCCCCACAGCAGGTTTAACCTCGACAACACACACACAGACACACACACATATCTATTCTACTCCGCAGAGCAGGTTTAACCCGTAAAACACACACACACCCACACATCTATTCTATTCCCCACAGCAGGTTTAACCTCGACAACACACACACAGACACACACACATATCTATTCTACTCCGCAGAGCAGGTTTAACCCGTAAAACACACACACACCCACACATCTATTCTATTCCCCACAGCAGGTTTAACCTCGACAACACACACACAGACACACACACATATCTATTCTACTCCGCAGAGCAGGTTTAACCTGGACAACACAAACACACACACACATCTATTCTGTCTCAGACAGCGGGTCCGGCCCGTAACAGCCGTTAAATGACTCTGCAGCTTAGCGTCACTTGTAAGCGGATTAGAAACAAAGATCCATTAGCATTTTGAGTTAGCGTACACACAGTGACTCAGCGTCAGACATCAAACTCTCTCTCTCTGAGGAACACCGTTAAGACTCTGGAAAGCATTCGAAAGTCTTTCAACTGGATCCAACGTGAACAACCGCCAAACAGCCAATGAGAGTGAAAGTTGGCCTTAGTGAGTAAATAAAAGCGGAGGTAGCGGCCAGTTGGAACGGCAGCATAAGAAGAGCGTGACCTTCAGTGACGCCAGCCAATACATCACAGAGATACAGCAGACTGAAGAAAAGATCAGAGGCTGAAAACACAAGCTCAAGCGCTCTCATTATCACCAATGAAGCCGTCTGTCTGCTCGAAAATACCACGGTATTACTGCTACTGCAGAATCACTGCTGTGAAAATGAAAGAAGATGAAATTAGAAATTGTAAGAAGTTACTCAGGTAACACTTCACAATGAGATTCAAAATAAAATATGCTCAAATTAGATTCCTCAAAATAAAATAAAATACATACGTTAATTTAATAAAAAAAGAAAAGAAAGTTTAAAAGTTCTTCAAGTTTAAAATATTGGCAGATGAATTGGTCTGTCTGGTATAACTGTACTTACAGTATTATCTTAAAGTGATGAATAAATAAATAAATACATTTCTTGAAATGTTAAATGTTATAATAAGGTTTATTTAAAAAATGAACCATGAAATGTTAAATGTTACAAATTAGGTTCCAAATAAATGAGAAAAATTCTCAAATAAAATAATGCTATTTATGCATCTTTAAATGTTAAGTGTTTTAATAAGGCTCATAATAAAATAAATGTATACAATGCAATTAAAATAAAATAAAAAAACAAATTGTTAATTCATAAAACCTGAAATGTTAAATGTAACGAAATCTTGATATTTAAATAAAAAAAAATGAATATATAAAAATAAAATAATTCAAAATAATACTAAATATATACTTTAATGGTATTTATTAATAGTATTTATTACAATTGATTCACAAGACTCAGACAGCCAGTCCAGCCCATTAAATTGACTATTAAAGCTGAATTTAATAAAAAAATTGATCAAAATTGATAAAAACGGAAAGAAAAATTCATTAAGCATCGTATAAATGAGCTTCAGCATTCCCTGGTTTGCCCTAATATGGTAGGAGGAGCAGTCACATGACATTTCCGGCTCAGGTGATTGGCCGCTAAGAGTTAACAGATCTCTCTCCAGGTTCAGTATATCAGAACTCTGAGGGCATGAAGTTCAATTCAGACCCTTCAAAGCGCAGAGGTTTCCTCCCACAGGAGTCTGTCGTGACTCATGTTTAGAGTCAGAGTAATTCTTCAGGACGCGTACGCCGGTGCCATGGGAAAAGGTCTTCTGCTAGTCAGGACGGATTTAAAGATTTACTGAGTTCTGCTTTAATTCCTAATGACGCGGCATTAGAGCTAATGGAGGCAGAACGGACATTACTATTCATGAGGAATGTTATTATTTATTTTACAGATATAATCATTATAGCATTAGCGTAACCCACAAAACCCATTTGAAAATAAAATAACAAAAACAACTGATATCGTTTGAAATGTTAAATGCTATAAGGTTAATAAAAAACTAAATATTAAATGTTATAATATGTCTCATTATAAAAAAAGAAATAAAAATAAAATAAAATGTGTTCATTTATATTTATAACAACTTGAAATATTAAATGTTAAAATATGGTTCAAAATCAAACAGAAATAAAATTAGTTAATAAAAATAAAAAAATGAGCGTTATCAATAGTATCAGTGTAACCCTACGAACCAATTCAACTGTACAGTAAATACAAATACATTATAGTATATAAAATAATAAAATGTGAATTTATGTTAATTAACATGAAATGTTAAATGTTATAATAAGGTTCATAATAAAAAATATATATATTTACAATTCAATGTTAATTGTTATAATATGGTTCAAAATCATTTAAAATAAAATGAAATAAATAAAGGTTTATTTACTTCCATAGAACAATTACCACCAGAAGTTTAACTAGAAAGAAAAACTATTTTTTTCCCACTTTTATAGTGACTGATTTATAGTGGCTCAGATGTATTAAAGATTTAGCCAGTTCTGCTTCAGTTCTGTTAATGGCAGTGGAACAAACATTATTATTCATGAGGAATGTTATTTATTTTAGTGTGGTATTATTGCATCAGCGTGACCCTCTGAACACATTCCATCAAACCATCTACAGTCTGTGTGCGAGAAAAGAGTGAACGGAGTGACGCAGCGTCTTCAGACAAGCTGCTCTTCACATTTACAGCTCATATACTGTGAGTCAAAACGCAGAAAAATAGTGAACAGGTAGAAAAAGAGAAAAAAAGACAAAAACAGACGACAGAGGGACAGAAGGACCCCTGTGTGAAGGGTAATTGACACCGTAAGGTGTTTCGAACACTGAAGAACGTCCTGTGTGTGTGTGTGTGTGTGTGTGTGAGAGAGAGCCTCAAGGGAGACGGCTACTCAGTGTGTGTGTGTGTGTGTGTGTGTGTGTGTGTGTGTCGTCTTTGACCCGGACATGTCGAGCCTCTGCCGGCTCTTCAGGAGAAACTGTGTGTCTGTGCTGTTTATGGGAAAATCTACAGTTCTGATTATCTCCACGGAAGCGAGACGGCGTCCACTGGAAAACCATCAGGAGATCTGCCAGCCTCCATCACACACACACACACACACACACACACACAACCTGCATTCCCCATCAAACACTGAGATTCAGCCAAGTAGAACTATTAGAAACTCATGCTAACTTCTACAATCCAGAGGCAGTTCTTAAAGGAACACACACTCTAAATTAGCCTGGGATTTTTGAATGTTGTTGAAAGAAGTCTCTTCTGCTCACCAGGCAAGGGTTACGACAGTTAACTAAATCTGAAACCGAAACTAAAATTAAAACCATTAAAGGAACATTTTCATTACTAGAAATAATATGAACGTTTACCAAAATAAAGTAAAACATTAAAAAGCTTTGTATTTCTCATTTTAGTTTAATTTGATGTACAGAGAGAGACTCACGGGGGGGATCACAGTGTGTGTGTGTGTGTGTGTGTGTGTGTGTGTGTGTGTGTGTGTGAGAGAGAGACCCTCGAGGGAGATGGACTCAGTGTGTGTGTGTGTGTGTGTGTGTGTGTGTGTGTGTCGTCTTTGACCCGGACATGTCGAGCCTCTGCCGGCTCTTCAGGAGAAACTGTGTGTCTGTGCTGTTTATGGGAAAATCTACAGTTCTGATTATCTCCACGGAAGCGAGACGGCGTCCACTGGAAAACCATCAGGAGATCTGCCAGCCTCCATCACACACACACACACACACACACACACACAACCTGCATTCCCCATCAAACACTGAGATTCAGCCAAGTAGAACTATTAGAAACTCATGCTAACTTCTACAATCCAGAGGCAGTTCTTAAAGGAACACACACTCTAAATTAGACTGGGATTTTTGAATGTTGTTGAAAGAAGTCTCTTCTGCTCACCAGGCAAGGGTTACGACAGTTAACTAAATCTGAAACCGAAACTAAAATTAAAACCATTAAAGGAACATTTTCATTACTAGAAATAATATGAACGTTTACCAAAATAAAGTAAAACATTAAAAAGCTTTGTATTTCTCATTTTAGTTTAATTTGATGTACTAAAATAAAACTGAAATAAAATTTATTTTATATATATATATATATACTAAAATTACACTAAAAACGACATAAAAATTACAAAAAAAGAACAAAATTTCCAAAACTTTTAACTAAAATTAAAATAAAAAACTAAATATGGAATTAAAACTGAATCAAAAATACAGTAAAGAGTAATAGTATGAAATATTATTATAATTCAAAATAACTGTTGTCTATATGAATATGTCAAAATGTAATTTATTTCTGTGATCAGATCATCAGATCAGTGTCACATGATCTTCAGAAATCATTCTAATATGCTGATTTGCTGCTCAAGAAACATTTCTGATTATTATCAGTGTTGAAAACAGTTGTGCTGCTTCATACTTTTGTGAAACTGTGGTACATTTTATTTGTCATGATTCTTTGATGAACAGAAAGTTCAAAAGAACAGCATTTATTTGAAATAGAAATCTTTTGTAACATTATAAATGCCTTTGCTGTCACTTTTAATCAATTTAACGAATCCTTACTGACGCATTAGTAGTGCATATCAACAGTAGAACACAAAAAGTGAATTCTATCAACGTTTTCACAAACTGTAGTCATTTTGACTGGTAATTTCTATTTAACTCTGAATATTCCTTGCAAGGGGAATAGGGCGAGTTACATTGAATGTGCTCTGCATTTTCCAGTGAAAAGCGCTCGCATGCAGGCAGTTGAAGCAATGAGGTTTGCTCTGGCATCATTACCGCGGTCAGCTACATCAAACCGAGACCGCAGACAGCACGACTCTTGTCAGCACCGATCGCATAACAGTTAAAAATATATTGCAGGCCCTCTTTCCTCATCTCGTTCTTGTCCTCCTCCTCTCTTCCTCCACTAAAATCAATAGTGTTTGGAAAAATGAATTATAGCGTACACTGGAAACACTAATCACTGACTAACCGATGGTTCGCCCTTGGACTAAATGGCTTGCATACTAAACCACAGTAGCTGGCAAACAAGCCATTTTATTTGCTAATTAGGCAATTAATTTTACTGAATGTGGCTGCAGAAGTGCTGGTGATGGCAAAACTGCTGTATTATCAGTAATGAGACCCGTGCATGTGTGTGTTTGTGTGTGTAAGAAAGAGAGAAAGGTAGAGAGGGAGACGGTGGGAGTGTTTGGAACGAGGGCTGCTGTTCACACTGATGATTTGTGAGCTCAAAGCGCTGCTGTTTCCAGGTTACACATCACCCACCATGAATCCCAAACACAGCGTTTATGCCAGCTGTCTGAGGGTTTGGGTAACATCCACTGAAAACAAAGGGTCCACAAGTTTCACCAGAAGCAAGGTCAAAAATGTACACACCTGACAATGATAAAAAAATTCCAGAAATACTTCTTGTCAGTCCATGAATAGATAGATAGATAGATAGATAGATAGATAGATAGATAGATAGATAGATAGATAGAGAGAGACCTATATAATATTTATTATTATTATTTATAGAAAATATAAACAAAAAATATGTCAAATAAATGTAAAAATTAGATTAGATTTCTTTAACATAAAAAATATATAAACCATGTCATATGTAATTTATTTTTATTACAGAAAAATATTTAAAATAAAATAAATTAGAAAATACCACATAATATGAAACAACTACATTATAAAATTATATAAATAATAAATTATTATAATTATACATAATTATATAAACCATGTCATAAGTATTATGAAGTTATTTTTAAAAATGTCAAAAAATAACATATACATACACAAATTAAGTCATAAATAAAATGAAATGTATGAAGTGATACTTTGCAGTTCACTCTCTCTCTCTCAATATATATATTTATATTTATTATATAAATAATTTTTACAGAAAATAATATAGAAAATCTTTTGAATAAAATAAACCATTTTAAATAAATTTGTCGATTTTAAATAAGAGAAATATATGAAACTACATTTAGCGATATTTTTATAAAAAATAATAATAATACATTTTATTTAAAATTTTACAAATATTTATATTTTATATATAAAATAATTATTAAAATGACAGTATATTATATATTCATATTAAAATAGAATGTGAAACTATATTATGTATTATTTTTTATTTCTACCTCTAACCTTCTGTAACCTTTAAGACTGGAGAAACCGCGAGTGTAAAATCTGATCGATCAGCACTAACAGGTAATGGAGTGAGTCAGGGCTTTGGCTCAGGACTGATTCCATTTGATATTGAAATGTACAAATAGCCAAATCGATCCGAACAACCTCATCTTGTGTCTGAATCCAGACTCAGTTGCACTCCTGACGGAAGGGCTGCTGCCTGCTAACATGATCTAAACTAAAACTGTAAAGTTATTAGATGAATGCATCTCTACAAGGATTGCTTAGACAGCTTAAACGTTTAGCGCACAAACCTACGATTAAAAATCAGCTCCAGAGTTTCAGACTCACAGCTGATGAATTGAAAGAGAAAAGTTGAGGATTTTAAAAACAAGTTTCTGTCAAGAGTTCAATTGCTAGTCCACCAATAAATCTCTACAAATGAGGCAAACTGCTGTTTGAGGACATAAGATATAAAGTCCAAGCATGAATGGATAATCGTAATGGATATCCAAAAAAACACCATCAGCCCATCAAATTCCTCAAAATCATGAGCAGAAGCGAGACATCAGCGGCTCCCTCTGCTGGCAGAGCTTCACACTGACTCCTTCTTCTACAGTACAAGCAGTTTATGCATAGCAGCCCAAAAGTGCACTATAGTGGAGTGATATTATGTGATATACTCGTGTGTGTTTGCGTTCTCTGTTCTCTGGTTTTGTTGTATTAGGGCTTGTTTTGTTTTGTGTGTGTGTGTGTGTGTGTGTGTGTGGAGATCTGCCACACACACAGACACACACAGACACAGACACACACACACACACACACACCCTGCATTTCCCATCAAACACTGAGATTCAGCCAAGTAGAACTATTAGAAACTCATGCTAACTTATTCTACAATCCAGAGGTAGTTCTTAAAGGAACACACACTCTAAATTAGCCTGGGATTTATACTTATACAATGTTGCAGGTGAAGGAGATGGATGTTGTGTTTGCTCAGGTTTTAATTGTGTCTCATTGCAAGTGGCCCTAGAGAGCATCAATCAGCACTAATTGTGTGTGTGTGGCTTCACACTTGACTGATTTGAAAGTTATAATAAGCTGATGACTAAACCTAAATCAATATGCCTCTATCGACCACACACACACACACACACACACACACACACACGCACGCAGAGAGCGGTGCGTGAGGTATTTATAATATATCTGAAGGTTGAGTTCACTCTGTGAATCATAATTAAGCTCCAGAGAAAAGCTCGACACAAACTGATGACAAAGAGTGAGAGTCAGCCATCAGATATATATATATATATATATATA
>NW_015505471.1:28071-36422 GCF_001515645.1 Sinocyclocheilus grahami
GTGTGTGTGTGTGTGTGTGTGTGTGTGTGTGTGTGTGTCGTCTCTCTCTGACCTTACCCAAAGCTTGAGATGCAAAAGCTGCCATCGCACTCTGTAAGCGATCCGGCCGTAACGCCTGAACCACCAAAACCTGAGAAAGAGACTGAAATAGAGTCAGTGCTCTGTGAGCATTCTGATTGGTGCAGACTGTTGATTGACAGCTCACCTGCTGAAAGAGGGAGATCTTCTTCTCTGATCGCAGCAGGAACTGCGTGAGAACGTGAACCACTGGTCTGAGTCGTTCAGACAGAGAGACTGATACAGCACTGGAAATGTGCTCTAGAGACACACAGAAATAATAAACATACTAGAGAAAGACAGAAAAAGCAATGCTAATAGTCATTTTCATTTATGCGTTTGGCAGATGCTTTTATCCAAAGTGACTTGCACTGCATTCAAGGTACATATTTTATCAGTTCTTGCATTCTCATGGCGTTGTTAGTGCCATGCTCTATTGTTTGAGCAGTAGGAAAGCCCTGGCTTAACTAGATGATATAGTCAAATGTCTGGCTCAGTTTGATTAGCTAGGGCCCTATGAAATACATTTTATATTTATTCTAAATTCTGGTGTTTTTTTCTGCTTTATTTTTTTCTGGATTCCGTCTTTCTGTTTACATTTTTCTGGATTTCATTTTAATGGTTAAATTAAATTTTCATAAAAAAATGTAATTTAAAGTAAAATAATTTTTTTTAAATATTACTAAATATTATTAAAATGTTTTTTTTTTTACATTCTAATATTTCTGGTTTCCATTTTTTTCTCTTTATTTTTTTCTGGATTTTAAGGGTTAAATTAAATTTAGTAATCAAAAAGCATTTCTTATTAATTAAATCATGAAACTTATACAATTGAACAACAATATATTAAAAGTTTATCTTGGAGTTTTTGTTTATTTATTATTATTTTTTTTTAATTCCAGAAAGTCTATGTTGTATTTTTCTTGATTTATGGTTATAATAATAATTGTATTACAAAAAAAACATTATAAAAAAAATGGTGTTAATCAAATTAAAGCATATAACAATTTACATTAAAACTTGTATTAATCTTTTAAAATGTAACCAAATTGAAATTTAACAATTCCTTTTGGTAAACAATTCTGCACTCAAACAGAGGTTTGAGTGCTGGTAAAATTAAAACACAATAAAATATAATTTAAATAATTAAAAATATATATATATTAAATATATTAAATATAAGACATTAAAAAATAAAGTTTTGATTATTATTAGTATTATTACTACTACTTTAAGAAGTACATGCTTCTGCACAATAGTAATATATTTCTGTCACAATTTCTTCAAGTTAATCTCAACTTCTGTTCTGACAGGTTGTCGGGAAGACCTGAGTTTCTGTGTGTATATGACATGACAATAGTTTTTATGAAATGAAAAGGTGAAATGCTGGTGAAGTGACTCTCAGAGCAGCTCTGGATTTATTCATCAAATCCACATTTTATTCCGTAATTTTTTCGTAAAGGCCCTAATTACCTTGAGCAGAGCCACGGCCATCAGCCTCTCCTGATCAATCCAAGATGGAAATGGGACTTCTGGGAGTCCTGAAGAAAGACAGAGAGAGACTTTCTACAACTGAAGAGAAGAGATGCGTTTTATTTAAATTGAGAAAAGCATAAAGATATTCATACCGCCTCGCGAACCATGTCTCCAACGATCAGGCCAGTGAACACGTCCCATTCCTGCATGAGACACAAACAAACACGAGTGATTTGGTTTCATTGTGCTTTACTGGCAGGACTAATAACAGCACATTTGTCTTGTCAGAGCCACTGCGGTAACTGTAGACGACCCGAAATAGAACATCATCATTCATTAAAGATCGGTTATGAGAGTTTAGCACTCAAACACACACTTACGTTCTCCTGGAAGAGTTCTGGGTTCATTCCCTTCACAAAGTGCAGCGCAAACATCAACTGATCCGCCTGTAAACGCACACACAGATTCGTCATTTTAGATGAGAACAGCGCTAGCAACACAAAGATCCTGGGTTCGATTCCCAGGGAATGCATGAATTGAGAAAACGTGCAGCTTGAATGCAATGCAGATCATTTTGGATACAAGCGTCTGCCAAATGCATAAATGAATGAATATGAGACAGTGCCAGTGCTGGAGGCTCGTTCATGATTTGCAGTAAAGAAGAGCAGGCTCCGTGCTGGAAAAATTGGTCTCCATAACACGTAAAACAACAGCTCAATCTGGCTAGACCGACACAAAACAAAACTAGATCACTGTCGCTAGAATCAATTAAGCTCTCTCAGTGGACTAGACAAACACTCATTTATGTTGTGCTGCATCGACTCAAACTTCAAATAAGCTGATTTACAAATATCATATGAATTAATTGACTACCATGCATTTTATTCATTCCATATTCAGATCAATTATATTTTTAAATAAAGTCTGTTATAGCAGAACCAGCTCTTGGTGGCATAAATACATTGAATTAAATTTGGGCTTTTTTTTACTTTAGACTGTACAATATGACTAGACTAATCACGTTTACCATTTCTCTGCAAAAATTTCACAGGCAAAAG
Organism: Sinocyclocheilus grahami; assembly: GCF_001515645.1. Taxonomy (NCBI): domain Eukaryota; kingdom Metazoa; phylum Chordata; class Actinopteri; order Cypriniformes; family Cyprinidae; genus Sinocyclocheilus; species Sinocyclocheilus grahami. The sequence continues at coordinate 30,663 of NW_015505471.1, forward strand.
AAAGCAGGATTGGTTGTGACAAAATATGATGAATGACACAGGGATAATGAATAATGACGAAATTAACATCCAAAGCTATTCTGTCAGCTAGCAAACGAAGCAGCTCTAAAAACCTTCCAAACAGACCCTTTTTAATGGATAATTTTATAATATTGAAGAGTAGTGTTATACAAAACTGGTCAAACAGTGTTATTTTAGTAATATCTATGTAGTGTTATAGTGTTTATTAATATTTTTAATTCGCTTTTATTTTTATTTTTCATTTTAATATTAGTTTTCTGTGCATTTGTCATTTTCATTATTTTTTAAATTATATTACTATATTATTTTAAATGTATTCAAATTCATTAATTTTATAAAATTGTATTTAAGTTTTTAAATATTTTGGGTTATTATTTTTTTTAAATAATTTTATTTTTTAATAATTTATGAATTAAAATAAAAAAAATTTAATAAATGTAACAAAATAAAATTAGCCTTTTCCTCAAGTTGTGTGAACAAATCACTTGCTCAGAGCATTTGTTCTGGTCATTACGAAAACCTGTCATCAAAATGATGGCTGATGCTGTATGGTTCTAAGTGGGTGGAGTCATTGCTATTGGAACATAACGAGGGCTCTGATTGGTTCTGGGGTTTTATGTGGGCGGGGTCATCTCTATTGGAATATAATGATTGATTCAGTGTGTGTTACCTTGAAAAGTGAGCGGCAGATATACTCATACACCATGTTCTTCAGACGGCTCTCCAGCATGGACATCCTCACATCGGTGCTCTCACTTTCCTGCATCATACACACAGTTAGCTTCACTAATTCATTATTTTGTCAGTGTGTGTCCTCGTCACCTGCAGCGCTCTGTGAAAGAGTGGCAAGAAAGAGGCCAGACTTAATCTGTACATGTTATAAATCTTACACAGATCCGTGATCACGAAGTACATCTCGCTGGCTGTCTCGGCTAGCGGCAGGTATGTGTCGCTTTCCTACAGACACACGGAGAGACTGATGTTACACTGGTGCCACCTGCTGTTTCATTCATTCCTGGTATCTTGTTCATAATCGTACTCTTTCCCAGTGTCACCTGGTCGAGTGACGTCTGCAGGCGGTGCGATTGGATCAGAGCGCTGCTGGCTTTGGTCTGGTTCAGAGACTTAATCAGCTCCTTATTCTCCAGGATATTCCCTTGAGCGGTTGCTAACGTCTTTACACACACACAAAACACACAGTTTGTTGCGCTTATGGAGAAAAACAATCAGTAAAAGGGCATGCTGGGATCGGTGCTTCAGTACCTCCAGCAGTGACTCCTCCAGCTGAGCGAGCTGAATCTTCTTCTCCTCTTTCTGTTGCAGGAGCTTGGTTTTTTTGCTCTCCAGCTCTGGTTTCTCCTGCTGGATGGTCAACGCTAGCAGCTAAACACACACATATGCGATAATGATGAGCTTTATGGAGTCAGAGCAGTGTGGTTGTGATAAGTGTGTGTGTGTGTGTCGTCTCTTCTGTACATCTGCAATGCAGCAGTCTGTACACAGACTTTAATTTCCGTCTCTCTCTTTCTCTCCTCATCCAAGTGCTGAAAAGCTCTTGGTTTATCTGCCTCGCACCGGTCCCTGATAGACTCAGCCATATCTGCTCCACACACACACACACACACAGCAGCATATGGAGGAGGCTTCAGAAATGCCCGCAGGTCTTATTTCATACACACAGCTGAGACAGGAGGATAAACACAGGCACAGTGTGTGTGTGTTTCCTAAAGGAGCATCTAACTCCACGTTCTAACCATAACTGACACACCATGTTTCAAGCGTCAATTAATTTTTCAGTTCTCACTGAAAGTGAAATCATAGTGAAATGACAAAATCACAGCCAATCATAACAAAAACTACCATTTAAAAGTTTGGGGTCAGTATGATATGTTTGAAGAAATTAATACTTTTATTCAGAAAGGATGCATTAAATTAATCTATAGTAACAGTATAGACATTTATAATAAATAAATGCTGTTCTTTTGAACTTTCTATTCATCAAAGAATCCTGAAAAAGAAAATGTATCACAGATCGCACAAAAATATTGTTTTCAACATTGATAATAATCAGAAATGTTTCTTGAGCAGCAAATCAGCATATTCAGATGATTTCTGAAGATCATGTGACACTGAAGACTGGAAAATTTCAGCTTTGATCACAGGAATAAATTACACTTTATATTCACATAGACAACATAGACAAGTATGTTTACTGTATTTTTGGACCAGGCTGTCAGTTTTAGTTCCTGTGTAAATCTGGCATTGTTTGCCTTCAGAAACTTTACTATCATTGGATATGTAAATAAGCAACCTAATAATCGGATAGTAATGATAGAAAAGCATTTATGTAAACACCTCAATCGATCTGACAGAGCTCAAACCAAATGAAGGGGTGGTGGAGATACTAAATAATCTGTTAAACAGCAAAATATGAGTCATGTAAACAAATCTGACTGCTTTCTCAATCGGATTCAATGCATGTGCTGAAATTCTGCAAATGCAAGTGAATATTTGCATTAAACTGCAAACTTTAGGCTACATATAAATAGTACTTTCAGCATCAGAAAATCAATACAAGAAAACAGTATGTCCAGATGTACTAGTCAACATTTGAAGTGGATCAAAACCTTTCATCAAAGTTGTCCTAAAACCAAAATGCGTACTTGTCTTAGGACAACTTTGATGAACTTTTTTGATCCACTTTAAATGTTGACTACTGTAGCTGAAATGTATAAATATTTGAGCATTTCATAGCTGTTACTGATGTTAATATCAATCATTTACATCTGCATCTCAAATCAAAACAACTGATTCACTGTCAAATGTGTATTTCAATTCTGACTATTATTTTTGATTTTTATTATTTAATGCACATTTAGTGTACTCACCCAGCAGCGGGTACAGCACGGGTTCAACGCCGTCCATCTCCTGAATAATCAAAGTTACGAAGTTAGCATCCTGAGACAGAGAACCAGCTGCAGTCAAATAAACAGTACATGTGTGATTTTGGGGTTTTGACATAAAAATAGACTAATTACGCAGAAAACTAGAGTAAAGTTTTATTCTAAATTAAAAAAAAGTTATTTTTTTGTGGTGTTGGGTTTTTACCATGAAACACAAACTGTGTTAATATGTAAAAAATCAAATCTGCCATTGTTTGTAATAACGAATGAAATAAGGGCATACATTTTTTTTTAGGATATTTTATTGTTTGATCAAAATTATTGCTACACTGTAACAAAAATTCAATAAAATTTACGGCAAAAAAACGGCAGCTGTGGTTGCCGGAATTTTACCGTAAAAAATACAGTAGCAATGTTTTAGGTCTTAACTTAAATTTACAGTTACAATACATGTAATGTCCAATACAGTTTTTCACCGTATATAGTAGGGGAATTTACCGTTAACCATTTAACAGGTTTTTACTGTAGCATTTTTACAGTCTTAATCGTTAAATTCACGGTCATTTTTTACAGTGTAGGGACAATTCAGTAGTGGCTGATATTGGTAGGATCATGTCATAGCATCTCTACTAAATTCTACACCCTTGAAAATAATAACTAGCGATGTCCGACTTTGGAAACTATAGTTCTCTTCTTAAATATGAAGAGGTCAAACAACAGATTAATGAGTTTCTACAAATTTCACAAAAAGATTATAACGTAATTATAGTATAAGTCAGACATTGACGTGAGTTGCTGTTTTTGTCTCTTCGGAGGAAGATTCATTCACTTTTTTTGTACCCACACAAGAAATTTAGGTCAGATTTTTAAATGGTCATCTCATTTTGATGTTTTCTTTGGATTGTTTGACTACTCAAAAGAGAACATAGGAAAATATTGCTTAATTCATTTGTGTTTGCTGCCAGCTAAATTTCACATACATAAAAATCTGGCTCTAAACCTCTCTTTTCTTTATTTGAAGTTAATCTAGATAAGTGCGTGGAAACTATCCGAAGTTCTGTTAAAATGCATCTCTATATTCAAAATATCTATAATCTCTATATTCAAAAACATGGTTACTATAGTTAAACCATGGTAACCACAAATTACCCATGGTTTTGCTACACTAACCATATTTTAACCATGGTACTTGTAGTAAAACTGTGGTTACTACACTTTTAATATTGTATAATAAAACCATGGTTAATTTTCTTAAGGGATTTGTATTTGTGTACTCTTTTTTTCTTCTTCTTTGTATTGTTTTTATAACTGTACTGCCATAATGGTTTGATGTTTTGTACTGTTTAACAAAAAAAAAAAGAAATCAGAAAAAAACAATTGCGATTTGCGATACGCGCTCCAAAGTCCCGATCTGAATTAAATGATTTGCGAAGCGCTCAAAAGTTCTGATCTCAATCAAATTATTCACGACCCATGCTCCGAAGTTCCAATCTAAATCAAATGATTCATGGACTCGCACCTAAGTCCCGATCTAAATCGAATGATTTGCGAAGCGCTCAAAGGTTCCAATCTCAATCAAATGATTCACGAACCCGCACCAAAGTCCCGATCAGAATCAAATGATTTGCCATACGCAAAATTCGCATTTTCAATTCGCGAAATGATTTGCAAACCTGCTCTGAAATTCCGATCTAAATCAAAAGATTCATGAACCCACTCTGAAGTTCCGATCTAAAACAAATGATTCACAATAAGCGAAGTTCTGATCTAAATCAAATGATTCACGAATCCGCTCCAAAGTTCCGATCTAAATCAAATGATTGGCGAACCCACTCCAAGTCCTGATCTGAATCAAATGATGAAACGATACGCGACCCGATTGGAGCACTTCGAAACAGTGAATAATTTTGTGTCACAATGGTTCAACTGATTCGGAGTTTCGAAAATCTCTGTTTCGCTCATCACTATGTGCTTTTTAATATTGTAAGGTCCATGCACTTGGCCCAAGGAAGGTATCCAGTGGTGGATGAAGGTTTCTTGCGTGTTCGGTCTTTTCAGCACGCAGAGTTATTCAATTTAGGTTTAACTCAAATCTGACTTCATTTTATTATCTAATCTGACTCCATTTTAGTGTGACCTCGAATTTAGGTTGAAAGGCAAATTGGTTGTTTGTCTGTCTTTAATTATTGCTATTATTCTGACATTTGGTTATTCTAATTAACTCTTTACTTTATATTTACTCGTTCATTAGGAATCTATGTCACTTAGGATGCCTCACGGCGCCCGCTATGCGTGGGCCCCACGATCACAAACTCGCTCGGTCTGATCCTTAGCCAGAGGTTTATGACTAATACTATTTAATGCTTGCGTGTTCGGTCTTTTCAGCACGCAGAGTTATTCAATTTAGGTTTAACTCAAATCTGACTTCATTTTATTATCTAATCTGACTCCATTTTAGTGTGACCTCGAATTTAGGTTGAAAGGCAAATTGGTTGTTTGTCTGTCTTTAATTATTGCTATTATTCTGACATTTGGTTATTCTAATTAACTCTTTACTTTATATTTACTCGTTCATTAGGAATCTATGTCACTTAGGATGCCTCACGGCGCCCGCTATGCGTGGGCCCCACGATCACAAACTCGCTCGGTCTGATCCTTAGCCAGAGGTTTATGACTAATACTATTTAATGGGTTGCCCATGCTTACCATTCTTTAAATAGTAGTTCTGTTTAGCCCCCTACAGTTACCCATGTAATGCTCAAACATTAATCAGCGGTTCTGCTAGACCCTCTGTCTAGCCCCCGATAGTTAATATAACTACGTACAACTTAATTAA
>NW_015505471.1:38919-40809 GCF_001515645.1 Sinocyclocheilus grahami
TCTAATTAACTCTTTACTTTATATTTACTCGTTCATTAGGAATCTATGTCACTTAGGATGCCTCACGGCGCCCGCTATGCGTGGGCCCCACGATCACAAACTCGCTCGGTCTGATCCTTAGCCAGAGGTTTATGACTAATACTATTTAATGGGTTGCCCATGCTTACCATTCTTTAAATAGTAGTTCTGTTTAGCCCCCTACAGTTACCCATGTACAACTTAATTAATGCTCAAAACAATAATCAGTGGTTCTGCTAGAACCCTTTGTCTAGCCCCCGATAGTTAATATAACGACGTACAACTTAATTAAGGTTGAGACAATAACCAGCGGTTATGACCAGTCCTGTGACTACCCCTCATAGTTAACGCAACTGAGTACAACTTAACTAGGTCAAGCAGTTAGTCAGAAACCTATAATCTCACCTGATGCGCCCCATGCTTCGTCTAACCTGAGATCTAGTATGCACTTAACCCTGGACGCAGATTTGCGTAAACATACGCCTTCACTTAATCTACTTGAAAAAATAATTTCAGAGTAAGTCAGAATAAATCAAATGTAACAATTTATTATCAGTCAGGTAAATATGTATTATGCCAATTATCTACATAGCCAATTCAAAGATATCAAATCAATACGATACATCAAATTCTCATAGACAAATCTAAGAGTAAAGGATGCATACCTGACTTTAGGAAAATACATAGTGTGAAGTGTGTGGACACATTCCATACTACGGGCTTTCTGGCTACAGAATCGCCCCGACCCTTTTGCTGCAATCCTTTAAATACAAAACCAAGATAAAACATCCCCCAAATGGAGGCATGTACAAACAATTGGCATTTGCATTAACCCAGGTCCCAGACCTGGGTGGTTTACACCTCAATGGGAACAGAAGGTAATTTACATGGAAGACCCTGGGAGAGGGCACTCCCATTACAGTAAGAACTCTTAGGATCTGTATTATCTTTTAGTCTACTTTTGTAAGATTAAGACCATTGTACCACTCACCCTAAGACTATTCAAATGATACCAAACATGACTGTAAATCTTATTTGCATTCATATAGAACATTATACTATTGACCATTCTGAGTGAATCAAGTGGAGGGAGGAGACAAAAAGGCACTGATGCATATGTGAGAGAGGCGTTTCTTGCACCCACCCCTCTGTGGGGTGTCTTGAAGATGCCAGTGTAAGTTTGTATTGTCTGTTTCTCAGGAGATCCAAGTATCTGAGTTTCTTTTATCCTTACAATATCATTACAAGCAACGCTGAAATTTGAAAACGAATGGCTCTTTTGATCTGGTAGTTGCTTGTGAATCGCTTGAACTGAATAATCGAAGTCACAAGTGTGATTTTACCTGTTAGTTTATGACCTCCAGACGATGTGCTTTCAGATGAGTTTACAACTAGAGGTCTGCGTGGGACTGTTTTTTTAGTCCCGCTCCCGCAAGGTTATATTCTGCTCCCGCTATATAACAATTTTCTTCCCGATCGTTCCCGCTAAATTTAGATCTAGTTTCCAGAATTTCACATTTAAATTTCTGCTACTGAAAGAAAGAGAGATGGGCTAACAAATAAAAGTGTAGTCTGCACAAAACTGTATTTAGAGTCTTGTCTGGGGAAGTTGTGGCCTAATGGTCAGAGAGTCGGACTCGTAACCCAAAGGTTGTGGGTTTGAGTCTCGTACCAGCAGGGATTGTAGGTGGAGGGAGTGAATGTACAGCGCTCTCTTCCACCTTCAATACTACGACTGAGGTGCCCTTGAGCAAGGCACCGAACCCCCAACCGCTCCCCGGGCGCGTGTGTGTGTGTGTGTGTGTGTGTGTGTGTGTGTGTGTGTGTGTGTGTGTGTGTGTGTGTGTGTGTGTGTGTGTGTGTGTGTGTGTG
>NW_015505471.1:41224-50253 GCF_001515645.1 Sinocyclocheilus grahami
GTGGACACATTCCATACTACGGGCTTTCTGGCTACAGAATCCCTTTTGCCCTTTTGCTGCAATCCTTTAAATACAAAACCAAGATAAAACATCCCCCAAATGGAGGCATGTACAAACAATGCATTAACCATTACAGTAAGAACTCTTAGGATCTGTATTATCTTTTAGTCTACTTTTGTAAGATTAAGACCATTGTACCACTCACCCTAAGACTATTCAAATGATACCAAACATGACTGTAAATCTTATTTGCATTCATATAGAACATTATACTATTGACCATTCTGAGTGAATCAAGTGGAGGGAGGAGACAAAAAGGCACTGATGCATATGTGAGAGAGGCGTTTCTTGCACCCACCCCTCTGTGGGGTGTCTTGAAGATGCCAGTGTAAGTTTGTATTGTCTGTTTCTCAGGAGATCCAAGTATCTGAGTTTCTTTTATCCTTACAATATCATTACAAGCAACGCTGAAATTTGAAAACGAATGGCTCTTTTGATCTGGTAGTTGCTTGTGAATCGCTTGAACTGAATAATCGAAGTCACAAGTGTGATTTTACCTGTTAGTTTATGACCTCCAGACGATGTGCTTTCAGATGAGTTTACAACTAGAGGTCTGCGTGGGACTGTTTTTTTAGTCCCGCTCCCGCAAGGTTATATTCTGCTCCCGCTATATAACAATTTTCTTCCCGATCGTTCCCGCTAAATTTAGATCTAGTTTCCAGAATTTCACATTTAAATTTCTGCTACTGAAAGAAAGAGAGATGGGCTAACAAATAAAAGTGTAGTCTGCACAAAACTGTATTTAGAGTCTTGTCTGGGGAAGTTGTGGCCTAATGGTCAGAGAGTCGGACTCGTAACCCAAAGGTTGTGGGTTTGAGTCTCGTACCAGCAGGGATTGTAGGTGGAGGGAGTGAATGTACAGCGCTCTCTTCCACCTTCAATACTACGACTGAGGTGCCCTTGAGCAAGGCACCGAACCCCCAACCGCTCCCCGGGCGTGTGTGTGTGTGTGTGTGTGTGTGTGTGTGTGTGTGTGTGTGTGTGTGCGCACGCACTTTGGATGGGATAAATGCAGAGCACTAATTCCGAGTATGGGTCACCATGCTCGGCCACATGTCACGTCACTTACTCACTTAAGAGTCTTGAAGGTATTGAGAGAAAATAAGAAAATAAAAATGTTGTACAAAAATTGTGTTTCTTATTTTTATTCGTTAACATTTACAACAATAGGAAAAAGTGTCAGAGAAAAAAAATTAAAATGTAGGTTGTACAGAAATAGCCTAGCTATTTTTATTCGTCTTGTCAAAATACTAAATTCGTTTAACATTTTGCTGTACACAGTAGGAAAAATGTTGCAGAGAAAAATAAATAAATAAATAGGCTACGACATCTGTCATTTAAAATGATAGGCTACGCAATATATAAACAAAACCGAGTTTAACATCCTTCAAGAACAGCGTAGCCACACTTTGCTCCATCCTTATTCTGCTCTGTCACTCATCGACAACCTGCCTGTTCTGTCTGAGGACCGTATTTCCCACCGGTAGGCTACAGCCTGCTCTGAGCATCGTTATTCACATGCTGCGCACAGACCACCAAAGGATGTCGGGAATGGGATATTGTTAGACCATCCACTCCCGTTCAAATTACACCAGAGTTGCCAACGGCTACCGCGTTTTATTCGGTTAAAAATGTAATCCCACGGCACAAGAAATCTGGTCGGGTGAGCCACGGGAATGCAGACCTCTATTTGCAACCACTCTGTCGCACGAGAGGATGGATCGATCAGGAATGGACAAGAAGCACTCGAGAAGAGAAGAGAAGAGAATGTATTTATTATTTTGAGATAAATCATAAACAGTGACATTATACCTCCTATAAAATCAGATCAGAAACCTGTCAGGAACATGGCTAGATCATATTCAACCCAAACAATGAGAAGCTGGAGAGAAAATGTGTTTAGCTGTCATAAGAAATAATGTCAGAATTCATTAACTCTTAAAATAGACTTCTTTTTCTTTATGCAAAATATAATTTGTTATGTGCAGACGTGTTCCTGACAGCTTTTGTCAGATTCTATTTCCTGCATGTGTTCTTTCGTTTCACTCGTTCTCTTAGCAACATCACAGTGGGTCGCCATAGAAACCAGACTCCTTAAGACCGCTAATTATAAACTTCTCACACACACACATTAAAGGGCTCAGTCAGTTCAGATGAGATCATACATCCCAAAAAATCAGCTGTATTACACATAAACAAGGGGAAATGTTTCAAAAACAATGTCTTAGTTAATAAGACATTCACGCCAACAGGTTTATTTTAAGGCCTGTTCACACAATGAAACTCCGCTTGCAATCGAGTCCATTTTTTCCATTGTTCAAATCAGTTATCAGCTATATAAACTCAATTTTTTATCAAAAAATTGTCTGATTGTAGTCCAGCTTCAGCTGGTGCTTCACGTGTTTTTTTGTTGTCAAATCTTGACTGATTTTTCTCAAGTAAACGTCAGAATGACTGCAGTAATATCTCCAGATGAACACTTTCTGGACTGAAGCAGCTCAGCTTTACTTGATTCTCCATCAATCATGTTTTAGAGTCTCAAATCTGATCCTCAGGATCTTTTGAGGAGCGTTTGTTTCCAGAAGCTTTACTTTCACTGTTCCTCAGCGGAGGAATGATCTTCACAAGCCTCCAGAACATCTCACATCTTCTGAGGAGCGGTTATTTCTTCAGCTCTCAATCAGCATTGGATTGCATCACATTATATGTTTGGATCATTTCAATCTCATCTTACTAAGACATGTTATTGGAGATATAGAGTGACCACTGATATTTAGATCATTTTATTAAGAATGTGCTATACTGTCATAAAGATCTCATTGATTTACATTTCAAGCATCAGAATTTCATCACTTTTTGTTCATATAAATATCAGAATCTGCAGCAAATTGCATATTTTTGCTCAGTTTGAGTCTCTGAATATTGCATGTCTCCTGATGTGAACAGGCCTCTGGGGTTTGGGTGGTTAAAGCTGAGTTAGGACTAGTTGATAGTATAGAGTAATATGGGAAGTGAACACTTCTAAGTAAACGTCCATGTGTGTAATCTTACCCCTGATGTCAGCATGAGGACAGACAGATGAATGAGTGAACGCTGGGCATTATGGGAACACAGATGAACAGAGCGCTCCATGTGTGTGTGTATTACCTGCAGGATGACCAGAGCGCTCTCCATCGACAGGTCATCAGACGGCAACCCTTCACTCTTCCAGATCAGATGCTCGCTCTCAGAACACAGGAAGTGATGCAGATCGAACTCTGCCAATCAGAGTATATGACTGTTAAAGCCTCAGCCAATCAGAAGAAGAGTTAAAATGGCATTAAAATGTACTCATACAAGTTTCTAAAGTCACTTGCTGTGTGTTTACTGATTGGTTCATATGTTCCTGTTCACTGACAGTTATTGTCAACTAAAACTAAAATTAAAATGATTAAAATAGTCTTTTTGGTAACTGAAATACAGATTAACTTAAATAAAATATAAATATTAGAGGAAAAAATTAAACGAACAAAAGTTAGAAATGAATTTTATTGTTAACTTAAATGTCAACTGTTAAAAATCAAAATAATAAAAATTTAAATAAAGATGAAATAAAATGAAAATATTAGATGAAAACTGAAAAAAAAAAATTACCTAACTAAAATAAAACAAGTTCAAGTTGTATAGTAGTAAAATTATTAAAACTATAATAAAAATAAAGAGAAATAAAAAATAATAAAAACCACAAAAATCACAACAAAGTAACTAAAACATCTAAAAATATAAAGTTAACAGCTAATTCAAAATACTATAATAGAAAAATATTTTAATATATATAATATATAACTGATCAATTTGATCATTTAAATAATACAAAATGAACACTGTTTACTGATTGGTGAAATAACAGTGTGGAAAAGATTTCTGTCTGCATGTTAAAGCTGTTTTGTGTCATTTTGTGGATGATCATCTAGTTTGCGGTGTGTCAGTTTAATGTTCCGAGTTGCAGTAAGTCAGTTAGTTAGTAATTTGACTTAGACAAGAGTGAAGCACTGTGACGTTTTCACAAAACATTGATGTGTTTGAGTGGCCTGACGTGCCAACTTCTGACCAATGACGTGAGTATGGAGGCGGGACCATGTTTAAATGACATGTTACTGCACAAGTGTGCTGATTTCATCACTGTTTTAACTCATGAATGAGTGTGTGTGTGTGTGTGTGTGTGTGTGGAGCTGCAGGCAGATACGTGATGAAAGCAGCAGACAGTTGAGCTCTCTTAGGAAGAGTGTCCAGCTCCTCACGGATCTCATCCACCTACACACACACACACACACACACACACACACGTCTAATTAGAAACCATCCACATACACGATAGACAGCTCTAAAGTGATTCTTTGGCTTAGGGGTGGGTGATATAGCAAAAATATCATATCAGGATTTTTTTCATCACGATTCTATATCATGTTGGTTTTACTACTGTCTGAGCAGTCTGAGCAGTACAGCCAAATTAATTAATTTCCTTCAGCTCCAGAACTTTCTCTCCCACGGAGTTCAGCTTTTTTTCCAGCCTGTTCTTTGCAGGTTTCTGTAATAAAAGCAGAGGCAATGTGAGAGAGAGAGAATCCCTCTGTAACAGTCCTGATGTAAGCAGAGGTTTGCTGATGTGTGTACTGACTCCATCAGGCCGGCGTGCTCCGTCTCCAGAGGCTGGATCTTCTCCAGAACGTGAGAGTACTGGACGCTGGCCTTCACCCACGCAGCCAGAGGAGCGGCGTTCTGCAACACAACAGTGATGTTAGATGACCGTTCACGGTAAAATTTACGAGGAAAACTGTCAGTGGTGTTGAGTTTGAGTGTTAGTTAGATTACCCTTTCTGAAGAGCGTTAATTATGACTATAGGTCATGAATATTATTTTATTTTGAATTGAATATGTGTGAATCTCATGTAAACATGTCTGGGTTAAAGGGATAGTTCACCCAAAAATGAAGATTCTGTCAACATATTCTGAGCCTTAAAGGGTGGATGGCCCTCCTAAAATGCCTGGTTTAAACACGCCCCCACATTTTTACGTCACTGTGTGGGAAGATTTGCATAACACCGCCCAAATGTTCATGCAAAGAAAGAAGGCATAACTTTATTGTTGCTGCCACCGCCGCAGCCATGTTGTGAAGACGCTGTGTTTCATTGCAAAAGCGAAACTACTTTGTTTGCCTTCCAAAAGAGGACACGACTAGAAATCAGTGGTTAAGTTGTATTCACAACACTGTTCCAGAACACTTCAACCCAAATATTCAGATGTGTGCAGCGCATTTTATGGAGGACTGTTTCCTGATCCTGGTAGAGTAGACTACAATGCCGGCTGTTCTGACTCACAGCCTGTAAGTACATTTTCATATTTAAAGAATTTGCCACTGACGATTCAAACGCGAGTTTTGAGCAGTGTAGAGTAGCGCTTGTTGTTTGTCATTTCTCCGATCACAAATGCAGACATGGTTTTATGTTTACTGTCCATTTTCTGAGATTCATTGTAAAAAGAGGAAGATTGAGTATAAAATAGGTCTCTGCGTACAATGTGAAATTGAGTTTTGTATCACTGTGTTAAACTATACTGTGTGAGTGTGTCTGACCTTGGGGTCAAACGATGCCTTGTTTCTCTGCAGCAGCTCCTTGACGTTCTGCCGTATTTCACGAGTGATGTTGCGTGCGTCAAACGTGGCGATGACTTCCCTCACTCCTCGCTTGGCTAAGAAACTGCCGTTTATAAACACTCCATTAGCTCTTCAATTATTCAACTAATTTAATGTTTTTAACAGAAAGCAAATGACCTAACGTCTCCGCATGCCTATTTGCAATGAAAATGCGCTAAGCATCAATTAGTCTAGAATGAGATTGGATTAATTTAGCCTGAAGAGTGTGAAGGTGTAATAAGCAGTATGACAGTTTAATTTCCCGGGAAGAGATAAACACCATAAATAAAGGCAGAATTCATTCGGTTACGGCCGTTAAAGGCTAATATAAAGCATGAATGATGGCAGAGCGGCTCCCACTCACATCGTCGTCTGTCTCTCTCACCTCTTCATGCTGACCCAGGACGTGTCAAATATTCCCATGAGCCTCAGCACCCCCTCCAGGATGTCTCTGATGACGTCGGGCGGCATGCGCAGCGAGCGGGTCTCAGACAGGGGCGACTCTGGTTTAATGTTCCCCACCGCCTGCTTTGCTTTGTCCACCAGAGGCTGAGCACACATAAACACATAACGCACACACACAAAAAACATGTTTTAAAGCAGGGCTGTCCAAACTCGGTCCTGGAGGGCCGGTGTCCTGCAGAGTTTAGCTCCAACTTGCCTCAACACACCTGACTGGAAGTTTCTATGCTTAGTAAGAGCTTGATTAGCTGGTTCAGGTGTGTTTAATTAGGGTTGGAGCTAAACTGGCGTTCTGAAACGCACAACACATGTAAAAGGTGCTGGCAAAATGAGTCGGAATGAGCAAATTTTCAAAAATGAGTTATTTTTATTTTCACATTTCATATATATGATATATTGTTGGAATCTGACAAAAAAAAAATGACTGAGCTACAGCCGTTTGAAGGCGATAGAGTCAGCAGAGTTGAAGTTTTCTGAAGATTCCAAAGCAAAATCACCTAGCAACGTTACATGTTTTCCTCCAGTTCTTTTCTTAATAATAATTACTATATTATTAATCACAATATAGCTATTTTTTATTTGATCTTTGTTATTAAAAATAAGAACAAAGATGCAAACAAACAGTAGTTTAATCAAGAGCAGCGAGTGATTTGTCTTCTCTTTTAATGTATGATTAACATTGAGACAGATCTATATTAAGACCTACTGTAATGCATGGATCTAATATAATGTTACACATCAGCATGGGTTTGAAAATCATATTTCACTGGTTTGGGCTCACGTCATCGAGAAATCGATGTGAATATTCACAAAGCTGGAATGCTTATCTCTTGGGTTAAAGCATGGAAACTGCCAAATAATTTTGTATCAATAACAAATTTAAAGAAGTGTCTTACAAAATACTTCATCGAATTTATCCTGCTAAGCGTGTTTTGGAAAGATTTAAGCTTAATATTTCGTATACCTGTGAATTTTGTGGTCAAGGAAAAGAAACTATTTTGCATCTTTTTTTTCATTGTATTTACTCGAGATTATTTTGGAAGGATTTGGAATTCTATATTAACAGAAAAATAGAGTGTATGATAGAAATTTGTATATTTGATGTACTTTTTTTATACAGAAAACGAACATCTGAATTGTAAAGAACAACATATTATACATTTGTTTATTTTGTTAGGAAAATTCCAGATACATAAGAAGAGGTGGGCTCAATGTAAACCAAATTTTGCACATTTTATAAATGACTTTAAATTATATGTAAATCTCTTAGAACAAACAAAAAAAGCATTGAAAACATATAATGCTCTGAAAGCATTGAACTTTATGTAATTGTCTTCCTTTTTTTATTTTTGTTTTTTTATCTGGCAGCTAATAATGTTAATTTGATAATGTGAATATGTAATACCTCATGTTCTTGTGGCATTGAATTAATAAAGCATAAAAAGCTGGAAGGCTGCACTTTGCAACAATAGACCTACCGACTGAGAAGCAGCAGCAGTCATCCAGAAGTGAGCGGAGGAAAAGGTACTCCTCTCAAGATAACACACAAATAAAGATCATTTTAGATGTTTCATTACTATTACGAGCATTGGGATAGCTAGAAGAGGGCTTAATGAACTCATTTTTGTGAAAACCTCAAATTCGACCAAAACTGACATTTTTCACTTCTTTTGCCTGTAGCTCAAAATTAGACCGTGTGCATTCCAACTCCTTTTGCCAGCACGGGTCACAAATGCACTCCGTGTGTTTGTTTACACACACCTGCATGATGTGGTGATTTCATGCAGGGCGGCGTCCGCTTCGAAGTGCTTGGTCTTCAGTAAGCTGCTCTGCTCCAGTGTTGCCAACTTCTTTCAATGGAAAGTAGCTAAAGCCAGTTTGAAAAGTCGCTAAATGTCGCTAGATGACGTCATTTGCTAATTAGCATATACATGACGTCATCGAGTCGTATTTCCTTTTACATTTGTTTGCCTCTCTGTGCTCACATACTGTATTTTAATTTAGCCAAATTCTCAATAAAGCGGTTTTCATTTATATAATTTACTGTTTCTGTTGGATAAATATAAAATAGTGACTGAAATGTGGCCCTTTAAGACTACAACCAGCTCTCCTTTCCAAGATGTTAATCTGCACAAAAATCCTGATTTATAATTGAGCCGTCGTCTGATGAAATCAAATACACATAACATAAGCAAAGACAATTATTGTGCCGTGTTTTCAGCTATATTTGCATGTAAAATTAGAGAAGCAACATCATATCTATTTTAAAGGGGTCATATGATGCGATTTAAATTTTTCCTTTCTCTTTGGAGTGTTACAAGCTCTTGGTGCATAAAGAAGATCTGTAAAGTTGCAAAGACTAAAGTCTCAAATCCAAAGAGATATTCTTTATAAAAGTTAAGAGTCAGCCACGCCTACCAAAAACGGCTCGTTCTAACACGCCCCAACATGTCTACGTCACAATGTGGTAAGATTTGTATAACACCGCCCAAATGTTCACGCAAAGAAAGAAGGCGTAACTTTTATTCTCGCTGTAGTATTGTTGCTGCCGCCGCCATGTCGTGAAAGCGCTGTGTTTCGTTGTGAAAGCGAAACTACTTTGTTTGGCCTTCCAAAAGAGGACGATATCGCTTTGTCATGCCTGGAGCTGATCCGTGCTGGTCGCTGAGGAAATACATCAACTTCGCGCTGTGGATCACCGGATCGGCTTTCACCGTGGATGAAGCAGAGTCCAGCCCGGGGTCGTCACATGTGGTTGCCGCAAGCCCTCCGGACGCTCCTTCGTCGAATCCGCCGGCAGCGCCGTTCTCAAGCCCGCCGCCTCTGCCCACTCAAG
>NW_015505471.1:50531-56701 GCF_001515645.1 Sinocyclocheilus grahami
ACCATGGAAACTAAATGATGACTTTTTATGCTGCAAGAAACCTTGAGTGACATTAAGAGTGGACAACATAAACTGTAGACCATTGTGACCCCTGACCATCTCACATCAAAGTTTCACTGCCTGAGACGCTGCTGCTTCTTTAAAACTGAAGTTTTAAATTATGACTGGTCATAAGCGTTAATCTAAGGGAGCGGCTCCTAAATTTAATGACGGGCGGCAAGGCTGAGCAGGCATGAAATTACATTTCCCACAAATCAGGGCAGCTCTGACCTCCTTGGCGAACTCCTGGCAGCATTTGAGCGTGAGATTTCCTCCCAAACCACGGATGAGTCCCACAACAAACTGTCCTCGCTCTCTGACCCCTCTCAGATGGGACAAACCGTTCTGCACCGTCCCGACCAGACTGGTGTCCACCACAAAATCACTCTGCAGAGAGAAACAGGGATGTTTATGATGCTGTGAGCATGTAGGCTCAGTGTTACATAACGGTGTGTCACAGGACCTGTTTGAGAACCCAGACCAGAGCTCTGTGGAAATAATCATTGAGCCAGTTCTCCAGATTCATCCTGTTGTCTTCATCTTCTCTCTTCAGCCACGATTTCACGAGAGAGCTCACGTCAGTGTCATCATCACTGCAACACACACACAGGTCCACATGAAAATACTGCGGTTCTCGATAACAACTGATCTTAGCGCTTAAGAGCGTTTTCTACGAGTCATTTTATGAACGTTCGTTATTGTTTCACGTGTGCTTCCCATAAATGCACTTAACACAATCGCACGTAGCCCTGCTTTAAAGGGATAGTTCACCCAAAAATGAAAATGTGATGTTTATCTGCTTACCCCCAGGGCATCCAAGATGTAGGTGACTTTGTTTCTTCAGTAGAAAACAAACGAAGATTTTTAAGTCAAACCGTTGCAGTCTGTCAGTCTTATAATGCAAGTGGATGGGAATCACAGCTTTGAGAGTCAAAAAAACATACACAAACAAAACCAAATTAAACCCTGCAGCTCGTGACGATACATTAATGTGTAAAGACACCAAACGATCGGTCTGTGCAAGAAACTGAACAGTATTTATATCGTTTTTTTACCTCTGATTTTCACCGCAATGTGAATCATCCTGAGCGCGTCCTTGACAGCCGGCTCGTGACGCGTCTTCTTCTTCTTCTTCTTGCTTTACGGCAGATCACAGACTTATAAGTGCATTACCGCCACCTATCTCTCAAATGGACCATTGACACTCTATCTACAATCTCAATTAGGAGTGTCAATGGTCCACTTGCTGTCGAGGACGCACTCAGGACAGACAGTTCAGACATTGCGGTGAAAATCAGAGGTAGAAATCAATATAAATAAGTTTCTTGCACAGACCGATCGTTTCCTGTCCTTACACATCAATGTATCGTCACGAGCCGCAGGATTTAATTTGGTTTTGTTTGTGTAAGTTTCTGACAGACTGCAACGGTTTAACTTAAAAATCTTTGTTTATGTTCTACTGAAGAAACAAAGTCACCTACATCTTGGATGCCCTGGGGGTAAGCAGATAAACATCAAACTTTAATTTTTGGGTGAACTATCCCTTTAAGTGCTTCTTAGGAGTCGCTATCCGTTTGTCAAGTGCTGAAATGTCAATTTATAGAATGGTTTGTAATTGTAGTACTCGCTCGTTGTACAGCAGGTTCGCTGATGGACACCGGCATAAAAAAATATACATTTTATATTTTAAAAAGTTTTATATATATTATTTTTCACCTACATCTTGGATGCCCTGGGGGTAAGCAGATAAACATCAAACTTTAATTTTTGGGTGAACTATCCCTTTAAGTGCTTCTTAGGAGTCGCTATCCATTTGTCAAGTGCTGAAATGTCAATTTATAGAATGGTTTGTAATTGTAGTACTCGCTCGTTGTACAGCAGGTTCGCTGATGGACACCGGCATAAAAAAAATATACATTTTATATTTAAAAAAGTTTTATATATATTATTTTTTATATATTATATAGCATATTTTAAAAACTTTTTAAAACATAAAATGCATGTTTATTTGCAACAGTTATGCTAACAACAATAAAAAAGACATTTATGACATTAAAACAGCGGCATCTGCTGATGGACACCATGCTGCGTTGTCACGGGAACATCCCAGCTGAAGATAATGAGGAAATTACATCGCTCCCTTTGCCAAGTGCATTCCAAACAACTACATAATGGCACGCAAGTGCCCTGCTCGCTACAAAGTCCCCACTCCAAGGGGATAGGGATGATCACTTCCATTTGGAATTTGCCTGTGAACCGTTTGGTACACGATACGCATACCGTTACACCCCTAATGAAAGCTGTATAAGTATTGTTCCTTGTTAGAGTGTGTTAATTTCAACATTTACTATTACTATTATTATTATTACTACTACAACTACTACTATTAGTATGGTTCAGTACTGTTTTTTTAATAAAGCACTATTTTAGTTTTTGTTCAGTATCCATTTTAAAAACTATCGGTTAATTAATCGCTATCGGCCAGTGTGGTCCAACCTAGCTATCATTATCGTCAAAATTCACTATCGGTCGACCTCTAGTATCGAGCAGCGCTGTTCTGCGTTCAGGTAGAATCGCAGTTGTTTTTCCAGATCCAGTCATCGGTGCTGTGAATCTGAGCATCTGAGATGTTGTGAATCACGTCCAGAATCAGAGTCTTCAGTTTCAAGTGCAGAACTCTTCATTCTACAAGACAAAACCATCAGACTCACATTAACGGCTAATAAAAGCTGAAGTTGAATAGTGTTAGGGTTTGTTCAAAGCAAGCACTACTAATAATGAACAAGTCCTCAAAAACACACACATTTGAAGAGCAGATTAGATTGGGAGCAGGGGTGGAGAGCATGTAATGTGTTTTTATCAAACAGAGGCAAGTGTTTGTAATGGACCATTTCCACCGTGCAGCAGCAGTTTCTCCAGGGTGACTTATAAGCAGAATTAGCCATAATCACGGTTAACAGTGAGACTCATCAGAAGCTCCATTTACTTCAATTTATGGTGAATCGCAGTGAATAAACCCCTGAGCTCATAAACGGAGTAAAGAGCTTTATGGATATTCACATCGCTTCATTCATTTGATTAACCTGACAATTAGCGAACGCTGTAAATATGCAGCCAGAAAATTAAAGGCTTCATTCTGAATCGCCTGCAGTCAGAAAAAACACTGAAATTCACATTAAAGAAATTAAAAACCCAGAGCAGTGTCATTGAAACACACACACACTTGCCATTTCAAAATGTGAAAAGACCATTTATTATAATTACAATGAATACCAATTATAGTAATTATTTATTATTTTTGAGGAATGTTTTGTCACATTTACCTCACTGCTGGGGACATTTGTCTGGAAATTGTGTATAATAATTATTTATTCATATAATTCATTTATATAATATAATAATTTATTAATAACATAATATAATAATTCTTCATTTATATGTGTGTGTGTGTGTGTGTGTTACGGCTGTCAAAATGCCTGAAAAACTCAAATTAAAATCAATCAATAATCAATATTCGAATTATATTTGAATTTGAAAGGCATAATTTCAGTAAGGGTGAAAAAAAGCTTTTGGCCACAACAGGGTGCATCGAGCAAAATATTACAAATGCACGTTTATTCAAATAACATGACTGTGAAAAAAGTGCATAATGTTTAAAATGATGTTTATAAACCAATTATAATTAAGTTGCTTAAACAACTATAAACAAAACAGCATCATGTAGTGCATACAAAGGAAAACCAATCACACAGAGTACTTTTTTCATTTAAAATCATGAGATGCAGTGAGATGGGGGAAAAACCCCCGCCATAAATTCTTGAGGTATGTTTTTTCAAATTTGAACTTGCATTAATTTTGCATGGTTTTCTAAACATGCGGAGACGAGAGTGAAGTGTTGATAGATGTCCCTGTAGAAAATGCACCAAATATGCATTCTGTGTGAACAGTTTGGTTTCTGGAGATCTTCTCTGCACTGATGGTCTCTTTTTCCACAATATTTTTAATGAACAACGCAACAGCGCCGCATCTAGTGGCTTCAACTGGACAGACTAACAAAAACATTACAATGCAACGACACTTGCATTGTCATCGCATCTCGTGCGCGCTGATAAGGCTGCCTCACTGTCTATGGGCTGCCTTAACGCACACCTAAAATTCGAATGCAACGTTTTTTTGCATTCAAATGTTGATTTTTATTTTAAATTCAATTAATATTTTTATTTGACAGCCCTAGTGTGTGTATTATAATTCAAACTAATTAAATATTCTAATTATATTTAATTTATCCTTTTCTCAAACAATAATTAAAAAAAATAGACAAATAACAGCAAATATGCTTTTTCCACAATATTTTTAATGAACAACGCAACAGCGCCGCATCTAGTGGCTTCAACTGGACAGACTAACAAAAACATTACAATGCAACGACACTTGCATTGTCATCGCATCTCGTGCGCCACTGATAAGGCTGCCTCACTGTCTATGGGCTGCCTTAACGCACACCTAAAATTCGAATGCAACGGTTTTTTGCATTCAAATGTTGATTTTTATTTTAAATTCAATGAATATTTTTATTTGACAGCCCTAGTGTGTGTATTATAATTCAAACTAATTAAATATTCTAATTATATTTAAATTATCCTTTTCTCAAACAATAATTTAAAAAAATAGACAAATAACAGCAAATATGAAAGGTGTTATAAATATTACTGATACAATTTAAAGTCACACACACAGTCAGGTGTCGGTGTACCTGCAGTGTGGTCCACTGTGAACTGGATCTGCTCTGCCAGGCACAGAGTCACTCCACAGTGACTTCAGCTGAACCGCAGAGACTCATGGGTGTTTCTGAAGAGACGTGCATGCGTGTGTGTGTGTGTTACCTGAGAAGGGAAGCGCGTGGGATCCACGTTTCCTTTCTTTCCGGCATTCACACACTCACACAGAAGAGTGTTTTTCATCTCCGTCAGCCAAACCTGACAAACCCACAAAATGAAAGGAATATTAAATATGAAACAAAATATATTTATATACAGCATTTTTGTATTTAAAAATTACAATTTATAGATATGTTATTCTTTCATTTTAATTGTAATTTTGTGGGTTGGTGGCAGGTTTTATATAAAGTATAGTTAATTATAACTATAATAATAACTATATAATTAATCATTATATTTATTTAAATATAATTATATTTATTTCAATTATATTTATAGATACTGTAAACCGATACATGACACCAACTCACAAAATTAAATATTAAATATTTAATTCTAAAATATTTAAAAATAAAATATATCTCAAACCTGGCACCAACCCACAAAATTAAATATTAAATAAAAAATAACATAATACAAAATATCTTAGAATGAATACCAAATAATACCAAAACCCAAACATTAAATGAATATTAAATCTAAATGAATAAAATATTAAACACACACACACACACACACTCACACATACATACTATAATATAATTAACAGCATGTCACACCATAAGCCCAAATCATGAGACAAATTAAAACACAGACTAATGGAGACAGTGCCCTCCAGTGATTTCATGGCTGTGATGCTCTGAAAACTCTGATCAAACACCACACTGCTGATGCCTTCAACACACAATCATCCCACGTCTATATGCAACTGCTTGTGTGATAACTGTGAACAGGTGTGTGTGTGTGTGTGTGTGTTACCTGCAAAGAGTTTCTTCAGGTGTGTGTGTTTGACAGTAGGGTTTGTGGCCTGTCTGAGAATCTCCAGTAGATCGTCGTCTCCAGTGAAGTAAAACCGAGGAAACGCAGTACGCTTCTCCTGCAGGAGTGAAAATATTCATGAAAATAAGGAAAACCTCATTCAATTATTTAAATATTAATTCAAAAATATTAATTATATAATAAGTAACATAGTTTTGTATTCATATTAATTTAATGTTTTTATATTTATTATTTCTACCATCATAGCAAAAACATAAAAAAAAGCAAAAATGAATAAAATTGCATAAATTAAAAAAAAAATTTTTTTTACTATAGTGCCATTTTTGTTTTTGTTATTTTTGATGGTTTAATTGAAGGTATTTATTTGTATTGTGTGTAAATATATATATATATATATATATATATATATATATA
>NW_015505471.1:56955-99510 GCF_001515645.1 Sinocyclocheilus grahami
ATATATATATATATATATATATATATATATATATATATATATATATAGATATATATAGATATATATATGTATGCATATATTAACATTATATTGTATCATATTATATACATTCTCCATTATTTTTGATGGTTTATTTTAAATTTATGTTGCTTTATTCGTGCTTTTGCTATGACTCCAGAGATATGTCAGGAGTTAAGAGATCTTTAAATATTAATAATAGATATATTTGTGTAACTATCAGTAGGCCACATTGCTTTGCGTTATTTACACATGAGAAAAAAAACATATATTTTCATGTATTTTCATATCAAACTAAGGAATTGGAGTGGTTGTTAATACAGGACAAAAAGAATTCAAAACACAAAATACATTTCATATTATAAAACAATGTTTTTATAATATTATTATATTGTTTTTATTATAATTATAATTTTATGTATATATTTATTTACATATTATATATTTAAATATAGGCTTCACCTCCAGGAATTCATTGAGGGATTTCTGGCAGCGCTGTAACTGGTCCAGGATGGTGACGAGGGAGTTCCTGATTCCAGCTCGAGTGCTGAGAGACGTGACCCTGCTGTCCCTCTGAACGTCTGATGTGATGGCTCTACGCACTCACACACAGGTGAGAGATTCTACACTCATCTCTCACACCTGTCCCAGCATCCCCTCCCTTCCCCCCCGCTCACCTGAAATCCTGGTCCACCCTCTGAAAGCGGGCCTGTTCCCGCGGCAACACCCCATGCCCAAATAGGGGCTCGAGTTAGACCCACTTCCTCTGGATGGTGTTGAGGTTCCGGAGGTACTCGTTGAGGTCAGCCAGCCATGTTTCCCACAGCGACAGTTTGTCCTGGAAGCGCAGGTAATAGGGCGAGTCTTTGAGCGACTGCAGCAGGCAGTGGTTGTCGCCCACCTGGTTGACCGTGTCCCTCCAGTCCTTGATGACACGCAGAGAGCCACCCTGACTGTCCGTGTAGTCCGTCAGGGAGAAACACGCGCCGGCGCCCCACAGCTCCAGCTCCCGCAGGGCCTCGCGGATGGTGACCTCGGCCTGAGCGCGACGGTTCAGATCCTGTCACGGACACAGAAACGCCAATAGAGGCCAGGTAACGTTCATAAACAGACTAAATAGTGCATTTATTCAATACAATTGCTTCTTTTCCATGTTAATCTAACTTTTTGTCCTAAACAGACATTACCACACTGTAAATAATGATTTTCTTACTTAGTATTTTCCTACTTAGAAATTATTTTTTAAGCACTTGCAGAAATCCCTCAATGAATTCCTAGAGGTAAAGCATATATTTAATTTAATATTATATATATTTAATATAACTGTAACTATATCTTTGATGAGTAGTAGTAGTAATATTATTAAAATATCTCTACCTACTCACATATTTATAGTAAAATAATAATAATAATTTTAAATAAACCATAAAAAAATTACAGAAACGTAACATTTTATTTTGTATTAATTATTTAAACTACTTATGTATTAAATAAATCATATATGAAAAAAATCCCTTTGGCAGATATTTTTTCTTGTTTTAAGCTTAAACTCACTTTTTCAGAAAACAATTCTTAATATCTTATTAGTATTTTTAGTATATTATTAATAATATATTAGTAATTTTGCTTGTATCTTGACTTAAGAATGTTTAGATATTTGTACTGGAAAACAAGACAAAAATACTAATTAAGAAAATGATTTTTTTTGCAGTGTGGTCACGTCTGTTAAGGACAAAAACTTGACACGGAAAAGAATCAGCTGAACTAAATAACACAACACAAAACTACACAAAATACTAAATAAGGAAATGATTTTTTTGCAGTGCGTGACAGTAAAGCATGACCTGAAGTGTGTTTGTACCTTGAGCTCCAGGGCTCGCAGCAGGTCTCTGAACTGCAGTCTCTCTGGTGTGGTTCTCTGGGCAGAGTGTTCCTGAGAGAGCTGCTCACCTCGCACGTACTTCAACACTGGAACCACAGCCTAAAACACACTGCTTCATCCTTAACACACCTGTCTTATGCCCAGCTACAAGTATATACAACTAATAAACTAGCAATAATTGAACAATAATCATAAATCAAATCATTTTAAGTAGTTAACTACAAATTTACACTTTTGAAAAATTAGTTAGCTATTAATAAGCTGTTTTTACTTATATTTTGTAATTCATTTTTATAATTAAAAATATTTTTACAAATTATTTATATAAATAAAATTACATACTTTTATATAGAATGCATATCGAATTAATATATATATATACATATATATATATATATATATATATACATATTTATGCATAGCATGAATATTCAAATATAGTGGCTTATTTTGGGTTTTATGTTTGCTGGTTTACAATGTATACATATTTTTGCTGCTTTATTCATGTTTGTGTTATGACATATGTCAGCAGGTAGAGTTTTTTTATTCATTTGTATAATTCATGTTATTAAAATTATTTCTAAAAATATAAATTATGCAAATAAAAAGAAATATAGTTTTTATATTTGATATATAAAATTATATATTTTAAAGCCAAAAAAAAACAACAACAAAAAAAAACACATATTTGAACGAAAGTACACAGCAGAACATGTCCTAAACAAGTCAATTTATTTTTTTAAATATTATTTAATTATCAATTACACAGTTAATATACTTATTTATATTAATTGAAATGAACCATCCAAATTAATTCACTAAACTGATTCAGATTACCTGAGAGAGAAATGAAATAATAAAGTAGCTACTGATTGTAGTTATTGGAAAAAATCTA
Source organism: Sinocyclocheilus grahami (assembly GCF_001515645.1). Taxonomy (NCBI): domain Eukaryota; kingdom Metazoa; phylum Chordata; class Actinopteri; order Cypriniformes; family Cyprinidae; genus Sinocyclocheilus; species Sinocyclocheilus grahami. Next base: position 59,751 of record NW_015505471.1, read on the forward strand.
ATCTTCTGTCACAATACTGAAAAATGCAAGCCTAGTTAAGTTAGTAGCAGCACTGATTTCAACTATAACAAACACTCCAAATGACCTGAACATGACCAATCCACACATACAGCAGAATTTCCACAGAATACTAGTAAATAACTGGATGATCCAGCCGTCAGACCTCTTCCTTCTGCAGTGTGACAGACATGCTGCTGTGCTCCTCCAGCTTCCTCAGACGTCGTGCCACGCGAACAGAAACTCCTCGAACATGTGAGGCTTACTCCTGCAGGGAAAACACACAGTGTGTGTCTCAGTCCTGGATGAATGCTGAATGTGTTTCAGACACAAAGACTCTGAATGTCTATGAACCTTTGTAGAAATTCCTCCTGATGCGTCTGATGTTCCAGACCATGTGTGGTTTTTCCCAAATGTTGCTTTTCGCTTTTATTTTTCTGGATTAAGTTTCTTCCGTTTCATTTTTTGCTTTTTGGGTTCTGTTTAAAAAACAGTTTAATTACATTTTAGTAATCAAGCATGTCTAATCAATTTAAATCAAGAATCTCATAAAACATTTAATAACAATTTATTAAAGATTTTAAAAACTACATTTCGGGTCTTATATTTTTTCAAAATTCAGTTTTGTTTTTCCAAAATTATGTCATACATTTAAATTTTTCGCTTTAGATTTTAATCATCAAAGCATGTCTAATCAATTGAATTTATATAACTTTATTGCAATTTTTACAATAATAGGAAGAAATTCTGTGTTTTTCGTATACATTTTTCTGCATTTATGATTTAATACAAATGTGCTATCACAAACAGCGGTAATCAAATAAAAACTAAAAATTGATTTGATTAATCTTTTACAATATAATCAAAATTCTTTTTATTTTTTGGCAAACAAAATGCTGCATATTACAGATTTACTATTAAAATTAAAACATTGAAAAACATCTGTGTGATATTACATAAAGTATTAATAGTTTTAAATAAACATTTTTTTTATTATTATTATATAATTTTTTATTATTATCGGTACTTTGAGAAGTACATTTTACTGTACAACAGTAATATAAGTAACTGTATTTCTATCACAATTTCTTCATGTTAAAATTATTTTGATGAGTGAAGACCTTTGGGTTTCTGTGTATCTGACAATAGTTCATCAAATGAAATGTTCTCAGTGTGAGTGCTATGACTGTGACCTATGACTGAGGGGAAGTCGTGGCCTAATGGTTAGAGAGTCGGACTCGTAAGCCAAGGTTGTCTCATAAAGGCAGGGATTGTAGGTGGGGGGAGTGAATGTACGGCGCTCTCTTCCACCTTCGATAGCATGACTGAGGTGCCCTTGAGCAAGGCACCGAACCCCCAACTGCTCCCCGGGCCCCGCAGCATAAATGGCTGCCCACTGCTCTGGGGGTGTGTTCACGGTGTGTGTGTGTTCACTGCTGTGTGTGTGCACTTTGGATGGGATAAATGCAGAGCACTAATTCCGAGTATGGGTCACCATACTTGGCCACATGTCACATCACAACCTGAAGGAAATCCAGCCCTGCTCTGCGTGTTCATCCAGTCCCTGCTGAAACTCCTCGTAAAGCTCCCACATCTGCAGCGTGTCGGTCGCCAGAGAGTTTTTTTGCGTGTTCTCCAGCTCGTCGAACTCGGCTCATCTGTCGCGGATGTTCTGAACGCAGCGCTGCAGAGTCTCGTGGTCACCTGACTCGATGATGTCATGCCCGGGTTTGAGCTGGTCCCAGCGAGCTCTGAACTTCTGCAGGTAAACCTGCACCCGAGACTCTGCGTTCCCCTTCATCACCTCCACCTGGGAGACACAGAGGAGACTGTGTGAGTGTGAGTGTGAGTGTGAGTGTGACTGTGTGAGCGTTTTTGTGACAAATGAGGACATAAATGTGTATAATGACAAAGGTATGACAGGTATTACAAGGAGAAGGTGACTTTTCAGGACATTACCCCATGTCCCCACTTTTCAAAACGCTTATAAATCACACAGAATGGAGTGTATTGAAAATCTGAAATAGCACAAAGTCTCCTGTGAGGGGTAGGTTTAGGGGTAGGGTTGGTGTAGGGCAATAGAATATACTGTCTGTACAGTATAAAAACCATTACGCCTATGGGATGTCCCCACTTTTCACAAAAACAAACCTGTGTGTGTGTGTGTGTGTGGGAGTGAGTGAGTGAGTGAGTGTGTGTGTGTGTGTTTCACAAACATGTCGCTTAACTAACGATGCCTCAACTGATGACTCATTTTAGCAGGTACATTTTTAATGAATCTCTGAATCTGTTGTATTTAGTTAAGTGACTGACTTACTGGAATGCACAGGTGTAGTCTAATTACTGACTGCTTGTTTATGATTGTTTTTTTTAGTATCGCTCAAATCCTATCATAGTATTTTTTTAATATTTTGAATTAGGTTTTTTTTTCATATTTTACATTTTACAAGTAGTTTTGATGTTTATTTTTGTCATTTTTATTGTTTTTTTAGTTTTGTTAATTTCTATTTCCATTTTAGTTTTAGTATTTTACATACAAATTCAACTATTAAATATTTTATTTAAATTAATAGACTAATTATAAATATTTCGAATTAGTTATTTTTTTTTCAGTTTCATTTTAAAGTTTTAGTAATTTTGTTGTGCTTTTGTTTAATTCATTTTTAATTTTAGTAATTTAAGTACTTCAACTACATAAAACATTTGAAACTGACATTTTGCCTTGAAATGAATAACTGAAATAAAATAAATAATTTCTGTTAATGTTCATTTTATTTTAATTAACATCATTGTAGGTAAATACACACACGAAACAGTGTTGTATAAAATAAAATAAAAGACAAATCTATTTGCAAATTATTGATTATTGTGGAAAATTAATTTTTATATTTTCCATTTTCATTTGAATTTCAAGGTTTTAGTAATTCTGTTTTGTACTTTTTTTTTTAAATGTCTTTTTAACTTTTATTAATATTAATTTCTGTTTTAGTGATTTAAGTAGTTTGACTAAATGAAAATGTGAAATGAAATAAAATAAGTTTATGACATTGTAGGTAAAGATGCACACGTGAATTATTATTAAATGAAAAAAAGGCATAAATATGTTGCAAAATTCCTCTGGTTATTGTGGAAAATCAGAATAATGAACGAAACTCTATTTGCAAATTATTGATTATTGTGGAAAATTAATTTTTATATTTTCCATTTTCATTTGAATTTCAAGGTTTTAGTAATTCTGTTTTGTACTTTTTTTTTTAAATGTCTTTTTAACTTTTATTAATATTAATTTCTGTTTTAGTGATTTAAGTAGTTTGACTAAATGAAAATGTGAAATGAAATAAAATAAGTTTATGACATTGTAGGTAAAGATGCACACGTGAATTATTATTAAATGAAAAAAGGCATAAATATGTTGCAGAATTCCTCTGGTTATTGTGGAAAATCAGAATAATGAACGAAAGTTGTGTGTCTGCATTAGTGTGTGTATGTGTGGTGTGTGTTTGTACCTGCTCTTTAATCATAAGCTGATGACTCTCCACCATGAGCGCATGAGGCTCTCAGGGAGCTGATGGTGTCCAGTCCTCCACCCGCCTGCTGGAACTGAGGCAGAATCTGCACACGACGTCACAACAACAGCATTTACACATGAACACACCAAACAACAACAAACCTGCACACACACAGGACAGCAGTATTAAATAGGTGAACACACACAGGGCATATACGACCAGCAGAGGTCAGTGTTACACTGATCTACTGAACACCGCTGGAAAGATCTGTCACAGAATGTGCCTGTTAGGATCAGTGTTATTTTAGTATTATTTACAGACTATTATAGCATTTATTATTATTTTGAACTAGCTTTTCTTTTTATACTTCACATTTTATGGGGGGGGGGGTCGTGGCCTAATGGTTAGAGAGTGGGACTTAGCCCAAAGGTCGCAGGTTCGAGTCTCAGGTCCGGCAGGAATTGTAGATGGAGGGAGTGAATAACCAGTGCTCTCTTCCACCCTCAATACCACGACTGAGGTGAGACCCTTAAACAAGGCACCGAACCCCCAACTGCTCCCCGGGCGCTGCAGTAATATGGCTTCAGGTGTGTATTCACAGTGTGTGTGTGTGTGTGTGTTTGTTCACATCTCACTGCAGTGTGTGTGAAATGCAGAGCACAAATTCCAAGTATGGGTCACCATACTTGGCCACACATCACGTCCCATCCTTCCTTTATTTTAAATCTAAAGATTTTTTATATTTGTTTTATATTTTAATATAAGGCAATATAGTTAAAGCTATTTTTATGAACTTTTAGCATTTTTATATTTAGCTTTATTTTAATTTTTTTGGGTTTTAGTAATTTTGTTATGTGCCTTTGTCATTTTTATTAGTTTTTTTATTTTTCTATTTAACTTAATTTTTTTGTTTGTTTTTGTAATTTTGAATTTTTACATTTTTGGTTCTTTTTAATAATTTCTATTTAGCTTTATTTTATTTGTTTTATTTTAATAATGTTGTTATGTGCCTTTGCTATTTTTTAAAATATTTTTAACATTGTATTTATAGCATTTATTTTTAGTTTTTGTAAGTTTTCTTCTTATGTGCTTTTGTCATTCTTTATTGTTTTTTTATTTTCTTATACTTTTTTTTCTTAAATTATTTTCTTTTACTTTCGCTTTATTTTTATTTGTTTTACTTTTTGTTATTATGTTATGTGGTATTGTCATTTGTATTGGTTTTTGGGTTTGTTTAATATTTAAAAAATAATCATTAAAAATTAATAATAATTTTAGCAATTAAAATATTTTGCTTTATTTTTTTAGTAATTTTAGTACTTCAACTTAAACTTATAAACCATTTCCACATTTTCCTGTAATTTAATCGCAAGGTTATAAAAAGTAATACAATTTTAAAAATAATAACGTATAGTCTTATAAATGTACATTACATTTAAAAAAGAAAAGAAAATATCTATAAGAAAAAATCACTGGGGAAATGAGACATCACAGTCTGGGAAAATGGTCCATTTTATTTCAGTTAGTTGTATCTTACATCATTTCAACTTCACTTCAATTATCGAAAAAGTTGTAGTTTTAGTTAACAGTAACAACACTAGTTTAGATGTGCATGTTGTCTTTAAACACCATGAGCGCTGTAAAGTGCGTGTTGAACATCTGATCTCACCCTGGATGGATCTCCTGCGGGACGTCAGCAGAGCGTCAGCCTCTAGATGAGATCGTCCACTGCCACTCTGATGGGTTCACAGTTCACCGTGATGCAGTCGACCTTCTCTGTGCTGCACACACACACACACACACACACACAGTTAAATACAGCACAAGTTCTCAAACACACAGTATATGATCACACACACACACACACACACACAGGCAGATACCTGGGCATCCTCTTTTCCTTTGGCTTTGAGAGCTTTAAAGTTCCTCTCCCAGTCCTGTACACTGTGAAGATGTTTCTCCACCTGCCCCAGAGCCACCCAGTACTGAACACAGACACACAGGGATGGAGATTTATAACGGACATCAAATAATCAAGCATGCAAACATCTCAGGAAGTTTGATGTTATAGTTCACATGCATAAATTCTTCATGGATTTTCTTATGTGCTACATTAAAAATGAAATCTATTAACCGTAGGTCTTAACAGGTTTGTTGTGGACGTCAAGGATGTAAATAGTAATGTGACTAACCATATAATCAGCCAAATAAACAGGCTGTTCAACTTAAAGGAGCAGAAAATGCTTCCCATATCTTTTGTTCTTAATGTCAAAGGTCATGCCTTGCAAACAAACTCTACTGCAATTTCCTCTGCTGCTTGTAGAAGCTACTGTAACAGCAATACAACCCAGACAATGTTTAATATGGACTCACAACAAAAATAGTATTACTTATATACTATTATATTATTATTAATGTAATTAATATTTTGATTAGCTTTTATTTATATATATTTTCAGTTTTCAATTTAATTTGAGATTAGTAATTTTGCTTCTGTCATTTTTATTGGATTTGTTTACTAATTTATTTTTTTATTCAAACATTTCAAAGATTTATTTTAAGGTCATTTAAGGTCACACTTTAGTGCAATAAATCACTTTGGCACTGAAGTAAAACCAGTCTCTTAAAAGGAGTTTAGGTTCAAAAGTTGAAGAAACCCATTCATACAGATACTAAACTCATATGAATCGATTATATGCTGATTATGAGCTATTTTGGCACATGCTGGAAATCTCAAAACCTGTTTAGGCAGCTCAGTAGGGTTTGGAACGCAGTCAGCCGTACCTTAAACTTGTCCAGCACGTGTGAGTCGACTGAAGAGGTGTTCAGCTTTGCTGAAGATGGTCAGGAAGCCGCTGGTGTTGCGTTCGATCATGCAGGTGAATATGGGCTCCTCTGCCGTCTCGCTCACGCCCTTAAACTGGTTTGGGATGCAGATGAACCTTTTGTAGCACTTTGCTCTGACCTCCTCGAACGCAGGACAGAACTGCAGCCGCCCCTGCCTGGAGAAACCCATGATTTTAAGCAGTAGTTCGTTCAAAAAATGAGCGCGAGTAAATGTTTGTGTGGGTTTTTGAGTGGACAGTTCTTTTGACAGGGTAAAAAAGGTGTTTTTTACACTACCATTGAGAAATTTTAACCAAACTATGTTACAGACTTTTTACTAAGACCCTAAAGAATCATATCAACTTGTGGAAAATGGGCATCCGATGATCCCTTTAAAACACATCAAGAGTGGGGCTCTTACTTGAAGATGAGGTCGATGTTAATCTCCGGCAGGTTCTTGTTGAGGGCCTCCAGTCCCACCTGATACTGATGCTCCAGAGCTTTATACAGCTGATGGTTCCAGTGCTGACGCCAGGCCCTCATGTCTCCTGCACGAAACCCCTGAACACACACACACAGACATGTTTAATAGCTTTTCATGTTCTGTTCTATCATAGGAAAAACGCTGACATGAATAATCTTTAAATAATCTTTCATTGCGCAAAATTATTATAATACGAAAAACTCCAATCCAGAGCACAAAGCGCTTATGCGCATCCCGTGTGGAGAATTATGCGCTTGAAGCAACACGGAGTCACAACGCGCAGTGCTCTGCATAGAGAAGTTCAAAGCACAAAGGAAAGAGATATTGATGCGTAGTTTAATAAATCTGTGTGATAGTTTATTGAGCCTTTTCTTTCAACAGTTTTAAATCTCAGTTACTGTGCGCTCTTGGAGAGAGTTCCCTTTCAGTTTGTATAATAGTCACGTCGGAGGACCGACGAATTGGGATCTCGCTTAGAGGGACCAATCTACTTCGAGTGTAAACTAAATGAGCCAATGCACATTGGCATGCGATTATTGCATCCAGCTGCTGCTGATCACAGCGTGAGTATAAGTAGGCAGCAGGTGCAGCGCATATTCAGCTTTTCGCTTCGGAGCCGAGCGATCACATCGTTCTGATCCTGACTTCTCTACTGAGAGAAGAAGACTGAACGAGTTCAGTGCGCTCTTAGAGAGCGCTTCGTGTTGGCGGACGGGGCTTCAGCGGTGGTGGTTTCCCGTGTCGAGTGGGTTGCACACATCAGGCTGCACTATCCCCTGTTGGTGTTGCAGATGATCATCATCATTTTCGGTCAACGATTCGTGCCTAGAGTTCGGGCCGGCTGATTCACTCCTCAGCGAAAACCTGAATATGCGCTGCACCTGCTGCCTACTTATACTCACGCTGTGATCAGCAGCAGCTGGATGCAATAATCGCATGCCAATGTGCATTGGCTCATTTAGTTTACACTCGAAGTAGATTGGTCCCTCTAAGCGAGATCCCAATTCGTCGGTCTTCCGACGTGACGTCTCCGTTCCCTCCTTCAGGGAACGAGGGTTACATACGTAACCGAGACGTTTCATTGTTTTGACTGTCGTAACCAAACATGACACACAGTTTGAACGCTGAATGGAGGATGACAGACAGCCGAGAGAAGAGTTTACGTCAACTTAAATATTCATCTGTACCTCAGATTAAACTATGGAACAGCTTCAGAACACTTGGACTTTGACTTTATGGTGCTTTATAATAAGGGTGTTAGAAAATACCAAAACACGTGAGTATCGTGATATTTTGTTTGGCGATACTGTATCAATTCTCAAAAACGGAATATCGATATTTAAAAAAAATATTTAATAATAATCGTGAGATTCATGGCAGTTGTTTCGTTTTGAGTTTATATCCCGACAGCAAGATAGCAGTCTTCATCTCTGAACTTAAACAGTGGCAGGAAATACCTTTTTATACCTATTATACATTTAACTAAAGGATCCTGCAAGCACTTTTATTTCCCCCCCTTTACTCGTACTGCACAACAGAGATGTTCACAAGTCTGAGTCAAGTCTCAAATCTTTGGTCACGAGTCCGAGTCCGAGTCGAGTCTCAAGTCATTTAATGGCTCGCTAAAAAAATCCCATTCAGAATCCTCATGTATTGAAATCTTCCTATTTACGAAGCTTTTTTTTAGAAAAAAAACAACCGATATGGGATTTTTGGGCGCGATACCGATACCAATATTAGGGAGTAAAAAAGGCAGATATCGAAATATCGGCCGATATTCTTAGTGTATATCATAGTACAGTACCAGTCAAAAGTTTGGACACTTTCCCATTCGTGTGTCTAAACATTTGACTGGTACTATATAAAGAATACAGTATATACATAAACAAATTTTTTGCAACGATCACTCAAATGTTGTGATCAAACACTTATAATGACGTGACAAAGATATGTAATGATGGAGGCAGGGCATTTAACAATAAACTTTATTATCCAAAATGAGTCTGACATCAGTGCACTGAACAGTAAAGTTGAAGTTTATTCAACTTTAATTCAGTTAAATTCCATTCAACTTTATTCAGTTGAAGTTTATTTCACTTTGGAACATTCATTCACGGATTTGCACTACTGTCTTCACACACAGACGAAACTTACTAGAGAAGTGTGACATAATATGCCTCTGTAAATAAATATAAATTCACGTCTCGCGCACTTTAATGCCCTTTGAATGTTACGTGTACGTTCCCTTGGAACTGGAATCATGGCTGGAATATCATGTGAAGTCCCCTTCGCATGGCACTTACGGTCGAATAAGCCAACGCTTGAATGCTGCTGCATGAACAAGAGACCTTACTGAAGTGAAAGTGTTGGCTGGTGTCACTATCTCACGAACGCGCCGGCGGATCTCCACCAAATTCGGGGGATCCCTTCAGCTCGGGAAGCCCTCTGGAACGCCGCCCTTCTGCTCGTGGTCTCATTCGAAAGAGGACCTCGAGACGTACACTCGATTCGCTTCGAGAGGGTTCCTCGAGCTGAAGGGATCCCCCGAATTTGGTGCGGATTCGCCACACCTTTACTGAGATATGGCCGTTCAAAATTTCAATGGTTTTCCATAGACTTAAGCTTTAAAGCGTTACATCCAGGTCGCCAGTAGCAAACAATGGAGCACGCTCTGCTGGACAAACTAAGTAATTACACCATTTCAAGCATTTTATTTGTATTATATATTCTGTAAAAAAAAAAAAGTTAATATATATGGCCGTTCAAAATTTCAATGGTTTTCCATAGACTTAAGCTTTAAAGCGTTACATCCAGGTCGCCAGTAGCAAACAATGGAGCACGCTCTGCTGGACAAACTAAGTAATTACACCATTTCAAGCATTTTATTTGCATTATATATTCTGTAAAAAAAAAAAGTTAATATAAGCGGCATATTCGCCGATACTGATATATCGGCGACAGGCTCATATCGGCCGATAATATCGGCTAAACAATATATCGGTCGGGCTCTACTTTTTTTATAGGCTATAGACAAAATATATGATCTATGATCTGCTTGTTTTTTTGTTTTGTTTTTTAAAAAGAGGTGTTATGATGTAAGGTTAATGTAATCAAATTCTATAATAAGAGGAAATATGTGTATACGGAGTTGATCCTTTTAAAATCACTTAATGCATTTCATAATGCACATTCATATTTGCTGTTCTGTACAACAACAAGACATATAGGCTACTGAATTGTCTTTATCATCTGTTATTATGCCACATTAAGCGTTTTGCTGTATGGGAGGACAAGTGAAAGTTTGCGCATTGTGTTCATGGCCATCTGCTTGCCTTGTAGTACATTAAATAATACCTATATATAGAATTTGATCATTTAATTGCACATAATGTATCTTAATACATTATTAAGCCATATTAAGTGTTTATGTTTTTCTACAGGAGGAAAACGCTTAACGAGAGACTTTGTGCATTGCATTCATATTCTGCTGTTCTGTGGCCACGGATTTGCGGGTCTTGTCTTTTTCTTGCAGGACCCTGTACATTATAGTACTAAATTAGTTTTAATCATTAAATCACCACCACAGCTTCCTGTCTCCATCGGCAACACGCACGATTTGTGTCGATTGGTATCGGAGAGTGCAAGTGAAGATTGCAAGTGACTTCATAATTTAGTTTATTTTTTCTTGTCTTCACCACCTGGCTAGTGTTGTAAAATGTTGAGAGATTCAAACAAAAAGTAATCAATAAATAGAACAAAATAAAAAATAATATCTATCTATCTATCTATCTCTGTGTATCTATCTATATATCTATTCAACAATATTCAGAAGCCTCTGATCATTTTTCAAAAATATTACATTTTAATATTAATATACGTAATAATATGGTTTCTGTGATATAGTTTGCCTGTCAATCACAGGAGACTCAGAGACGTCTGTAGTAGAAAAGCACAATAATTCTGCTTAAACATGATGTAAGGGTCTCAATCCCACCATCATATCCCCTCAAACACCACATGAGACTCCAGTGCTCTGACAGTCCTGTAATACTTCACAGTCAGAGAGACGAGGAGAAATCAAAAGCACAGATGTGAGAGCGAGACGGCACTGAAGGAGAGAGTGAGACAGAGATGGAGGGGAAAAGCTGCATTAATGGGCTTATTGTAATATGGGAAAATACCTCCGAGACACACAAACCCAGAGAACAGCTGCATCATGCTGGAAACTGTGTGTGTGTGTGTGTGTCTGTGTGTGTGTTGAGCTCCAGTAATTGCCAGTATAACAGTCTTATTTGACCTCAGACGAGCCCTCCCTAATAATGCGAGGATGTTGAACAGTGTGTGTGTGTGTGTGTGTGTGTGTGTTTCTGCACAGCTGCAGGGCTCATAACCTCCAGTCTGAGCTCACAGGAATTAAGACTCCAGGAAAGAGCCAAATAGACGTAAAATAAAGCACAATCACCCCACCGGGAAAAACACACACACACACACACACACACTTTCAACACCACACATTCCACGGATCTGGACAAGCGCGGTGGAGGAGTTGGCTGACAGTCTGGGAGTTTTTACCGCGGTAGAGAGAGAGAGAGAGAGAGAGAGAGAGAGAGAGAGAGAGAGAGAGATGGGGGAAATGTCAGCCGTGTTAGTGATGAAACGTTACGGTTCCTCTGAGTTAGTGGCCACAGGGGTATTGAACACACTCCAAAACACACACACACACACACACACACACAACTGCAACCACAGCTAACGTACAGTCAACTAACAACCTCAACCCACTTTAGAAATGTGTTTCCAGGAATAAGACTCACTGTTAAGTGCACTCAATGAGAGAACATGCAGCTAATAATTGTCAAGACAAAATAGCTTGAGAAAAAAGTACTGTAATGGTATCAGATGTATGTACATATATATGGTACTGAATTATTACCAGACTCATGCATCATTTAGTTCTACTTCTAGGAATACTCTGGTTCTGCTGTGGTACTGTACATGTCCAAAAAACATGGAATTGCCATTATATCATGTCTAAAACAAAAGATGGCATTACCACAGTAGTTTTTGGTACTTTTTTGTTAGAACACAATGACCTAACTTATAAAAAATACCTTTAGAATTGAAAAGATAAATATGTAATTATAAATATGTATTCAGTTCACTAAAATAGATGCATAACAGTTCAAAGCAATTCTAATTTGGTGGGAAACATATAAGCAAAAATAAAAAACTGAAGTGGCGCTGCCAAACAATGGAAACTGTTGTTGAGAGAGTCACTAGAGTAGCAGCAGGTGACGCTGTTGCATTACTGTAAATGGCTGTTTGGATGGCAATACTCACCATATGTAGCTACTGATCATACTGATCTCAACCTGAGTGTTTCTTGTTAACTAAAACTTTTTTCATTCATTGAAATAAGGCTGGCAATAAAACATTTATATTAGATGAAAAAGTTCAACTTAACAAAACTTGAATGAAAAATTAGAAATATTGCCTTGGCAACTACTAAAATTACAAAAACTATAACAATTCAACTAAAGGTAAAAATGGAAAATAATAATATAAATCACAAAAGCATGTACAACTAAAATTAAAATGAAAACTGAAAATATAAAATAAATATCTCATTCAAAATAATGAGACAGAACCAAACAGGATAAAAGTACTACACAAACATAATCAAGGCTATAAATCAGGATTCAATTGAATAAAACTGAAATCTCATTAAAGAAAAGTGCTATTTCAGTTTGTAAAACTAAGAAAATATTGTGTTTACAGTTAAATACTTACAATGAAAGTCAATGGGGCAAGAAACTGATAAAAAATGTATTCACCCTCAGGCCATCCAAGATGCAGTTGAGTTTGTTTCTTCATCAGATTTGGAGAAATGTAGCATTGCATCAGTGTCTCAGCAATGGATGCTCTGCAGTGAATGGGTGCCGTCAGAATGAGAGTCCAAACAGCTGATAAAAACATCCACAAGTAATCCACACCACTCCAGTCCATCAGTTAACATCTGGAGAAGACAAAACCTGCATTTATAAGAAACGAATCCATCATTAAGACGTTTTTAACGTCTAAAATCCATAGTAATGCTTCCTCCGGTGAAAAAGTGGTCTGGTCTGAATCAGGAGAGAAATCTGCACACTCACCGATCAAGCCAAAACAGTACAAAACAGCTCGAAACAAATATGTGAGTGGATTTTGATAGACTTTTTCACCGGAGAAAGCGTTATTATGGACTCACATTTTAGCTGGAAGCGATGGTTTGAAGTTAAAAACGTCTTAATGATGGACTTGTTTCTTACAAACACACTCTCAAGACATTAACTGATGGACTGGAGGGGTGTGGATTACTTGTGGATGTTTTTATCAGCTGTTTGGACTCTCATTCTGACGGCACCCATTCACTGCAGAGCATCCATTGCTGAGACACTGATGCAATGCTACATTTCTACAAATCTGACGAAGAAACAAACGCATTTGCATCTCGGATAGCCTGAAAGTGAGCACATTTTCAGCAACGTTTAATTTTGGGGTAAATTGTTCCTTTAACGTAAATGCACTTTATGTCTCTTTTTACAAAGCAATCTGTCTATGGTAATGGACAGCAAAAAGTTGTTGCGAATCCAAAAGTGAAGAGCAGAGAACAGTGTGCTCTTTGTTAGTTTGTATAGTCTCTCTGGTAATGCGTGTTTACAGCTTGTTTCATATTTCTGTAACAGACTATAAATGCCTCCACAAAACTCCTCATAAAGTTCCACCAAACGCAGCTTTTACCTGCCACGCAGTTTTCCGACATATTTTTATATTTTCTCAGCATTTAAGCATGTTTGGATCAATCAAACCAGATGAACGTGTCTGATACTCAGCCAGGCTAAACACGACAAGCTCTCTCCGTCTGTGAGTGACGGATGTCGGTGTGTGTTTGAGTGTGAGAGATCAGCCGTGTGTTTGCGATATCTGGCTGAGATCAGAGCTGTGTGTGTTTCATAAAGCTTAATGTTTAAATAAACCCACACACACGCTGTAATTCACTGTGTATCATCGCTCTCCTCCTGCTCTGTTACACATCACATTTTCCCCTCTCCCGCCCCCTTCATTAATCACACTGTCGTCCTTGTGTTCTTTCAGTGTTTACATTAAACAGGACGTTCACGCCAGACCCAGGAGACGCTGGAGGAATTGAACCCTTCACACACCTTCACACACATACCCAGAAACCTTTGCGCGCACACAAGCATCAGAGCATCGGGGTCAAGAAACATCAGTGATTAAACACTAACATACAGTGGTTGCATCCATTTTGCTTGCATATTTTTATTTATTTTAATTTTAAATGAATATTTATATTCATCGAGGATGCATTAAATTGATTAGAAGTCACAGTAAAGACATTTATAATGTTATAAAAGATTTCTATTTCAAATATATGTGAATCACTGTGAATTCTGAAAAATGAAACGTATCACAGTTTCCACAAAAGTATGAAGCAGCACAGCTGTTATAAACACTGATAGTAATCAGAAATGTTTCTTGAGCAGCAAATCATAATAGAATGATTTCTGAAGATCATGTGACACTGAAGACTGGAGTAATGATGCTGAAAATACAGCTTTGATCACATAAATAAATTACATTTTACAATATATTCACATAGAAAACAGTTATTTTGAATTGTAATAATATTTCATAATTTGACAGTTTTTACTGTATTTTTAATCAAATAAATGCAGCTTTGGTGAGCAGAAAAGACTTTGGATTATGGATACAAACATTGTTTATATTTGGAATAACATGATAAATAGTTCACAGAATCAATATATACCTGTATGTGCATTACAAAAGCTAGATTAGATTAGTTAGACTTTATGTGGACTTTTAAAATGCACCAAAAATAAAAATGGCGTATGATTTACTTTTAAACAACACTCCAAATACATCTCTAAAGTGCATGTAAAACATACTGCAATAATCTTAATTTTATTTATCTTTATTTAATTTGCAAGTTCAAACTTTTTTTTTTTACAGTGTGGGAGGTGCTTGTTCATTCTTTCCTGTCAATCACAATGAAATGAATCCTTCCATTTTATTTCTAGTATTATCTTTTGTATATTTCGTTTTATATATTCCGTTTCAACTGTGAATATAGATTGTACAACTTAGCTTTATCCAAATTACTGTTGATGAAGGATAGTGATAATGATAACACAGGTCTTAGGGACAAAACTACATTTCCCATCATCCTCTGCGGCAGCACATCAATGACAGACTACAAGATAAATCATCAATTACTGACCTAACACACCTCATTTACCCATCACTGTGACCTAAGTGTAAAAAAATGATCACAAAAATATGAAATTGCCCAACAAATCCATTTTATTCTGGCCAAAAGAAGACTTGATGTCAACAACAGCTTGAAAAACACTAAGAAAAATGTGTGTATTCAGTGTCATGATAAGGGTCTGAGATCAGCACCTAAAGCTAACAGCTGTCCTCTCTCTGGGTCTCATCGTTGTGCATGTATGACCGTCTTTAAATGTGTGTGTATTAATAGAAGTGCTTAAGACTCGACCTTTCCCTGGAGAACACACATTAAACTCAGACGGTTAACTTGAGACGCCGCCCAGCATAACTGAGACGTTTCGCTCAGCGTGGTCTCCATATCTGAACTGCAGCGCTTTCTTTAACTTTGAGACGTACACATTACTGAGCCAGTTATAGCATTAGCGTTAGCTTTGAAGCCTCTGCCAGGGACGCATGGCACACGATCCAGAGGAAAAGTGAAGGTAAA
Organism: Sinocyclocheilus grahami; assembly: GCF_001515645.1. Classification (NCBI taxonomy): domain Eukaryota; kingdom Metazoa; phylum Chordata; class Actinopteri; order Cypriniformes; family Cyprinidae; genus Sinocyclocheilus; species Sinocyclocheilus grahami. The sequence goes on from NW_015505471.1 coordinate 75,364, forward strand.
GACGAGTCCGTATCCGGGAGACACAAACAGACCTGTGTAACTAAGAAACCTGACACACTTCTTTAGATCTGGCCTGGTTTAAGCGCTCAGAGTTGAGGTCTCAGATAGGCTGGATTTAAGTATCAAATTTGGCTCAGATGGTTTTCCCCAAAATTTCTGGGGGAAAATAGAGTTATGTAAAAATGAATCCGCTGTTGGCATACAGTCTGTTAAGAGCCGAGACCTTCTTGAGTCTCTTCTGAACCTCTATAGGAGACACATTTGAGATTACAGGGGAGAAAAGGAGAAAAAATAGCAGGAGACTAAAGATAAAGTTACATTTGACATTCTTCAAAATCTTCATATCCTTCAAACATTCAAAGGACAATGAAACAATTTATGCAGCAGAAAATCCAAATAACTTAAATATTGCCAGAATGTGCATTATACACATCGTGTATATTATTTTTTTTATTATAAATAAAATAATATATAATTTATGTAATTTTATCATATATGCAATTTTTGTAAAAAATATATTTATTTTTAATTATTTAATTTAAAATTAATTATGAATGCTTTATATAAAAAGTATGCTACATACAAATAAAAAATGAAAAAATTATATATATACATATAATAAACTATATTAAAAAATATATAACAACTTATGATAATTCCATTTATTTTATTCAATTATTTTCTTTAATTTAAAATTATTTTAATAATTCCAAAAAAATTATAATCTGACTTGTTTGATTATAATATGAATCTAAATAATTTGGAATAAAAATAATGTGAATACAAATATATTTTAATATATATAATATATCATTTTAATATACATTTTAATACTATATAGCATTCTATTAATATGCAATATAAAATTATATTATTGTATTTCATTATAATGATTAATTTTCATAATTATTCTATGATAGATAAATATCCACAGTGCACTTAATGAGATATTATAGAAATCCAATTTGTGATCTTTCTTTCCTGTGGGTGACCTAATATGTGAGAATCTTCATACTAAAACCACTCAAAGGTCTGAACCAATTAATTGTTATAATTTAACAGTAAATTATAATGCAGTTATATATTAATATAATACATTTATAAAGCAATTATTTATTAAATAAGAATGTCTTCTCTAAAATGACATTTCAGAGTGAAACGGGATATTCAATGAGGGAAAAAAGTAGCACAGGAATTGATTTTAAACCATGAAACCTGACCTAGATGTGTGTTTGCTAACACAATATATCTAAATAACTATCTGGCTATTGGTTAACATTACCCAACAGCCCACGCAGACTGCTAATGTCAGCTAAAAAGGAAAGTTGCTTCAGAGGTGGAACAAGTTCTTACAGTATGCTGAAAGACCAGGAATATGTATTAAGAGTGTAAATAAACTTTAATTTCATATTGTCTTTAAGCAAAGAAAACAGAGGCGCTGTCACCGTGAACCGCAGGATCATTTGTGGGTCTGGACTGGAGCGTCTGGCTCTCCAGGGTCTGAGTTCAGTGTTTTATTTTGTTATATTGGGTGACGCGCTCCCCTCAAGAGAAACCTAAACCTTCCCATGCCTGTTTGCGCTCTCATTGCCCTGGTAACATGCCATCAGCCTCCGCGGGGCAGCGCGGGGCTGATGGGAAGGGAGAATGTCTGACCTCGTAACTGTATCAGGGGAGAAGTGATGGAGACCAGACCACAGCAACACACTCATGCACAACTCTACACTAAATATATCATTCCAATGAGCACAACAACACACGTCAAAACATCCAAGTGTTTCACACAGTAAAGGACAGAGATATGTGAAACTGGGCCAGGCCATTTCTGCTGCATAAGAAACAAAATCATGCTTTGGCAAATCATAATAAAGACATAAAAGTCAAAATTCTGAGATAAAAAGTCCCATATAGGGCATAAAGTATCATCATTCTAATGATTTATCTCAGAATTTCACTTTTATGTTATAATTATGACTTTTTAAGTCTTTTTATTGTTATAACCTTGCCTTCATCATGATTATGACTCATCTCATAATTTGGACATTTTGTCATATTGATGACCTTTTATCTTATAATTTTGACTTTCATGTCATAATTATGACATCTAATCTCATAATTATAATCATTATATAAGAAACAAAATCATGCTTTGGTAAAAAACTGTGAAAATTATGAGATAAAAAGTCATAATTATGACATAAAACAATGTCATAATTATGACTTTTTATCTCATCATTTTGACTTTTTATATCATAATTATGACATCATATAACTGACTTTTTATCTCATAAATTCAACTTTTTGTCATAATTACAACTTCTTATGTAATTATTATGAATTTTTGTCATACTTATACATTTTATCATAATTTCAGCTTATGTCATATATCTGACTTTTCATCTCATTATGACTTCTTTCCTCATAATTATTACTTTTTGTCAATTTCAACTTCATATATACACATACGCATAAAATTGTATAACTTACATTTAATACATACATTCTATAATTTAATGTAACAGTTGAGATATTTAACATATTAACAATTAATAATATATATATATATAAATATATAAAATTGTTATGTATAAACTCATAATCAAAAATATACTATATGGCCCTGGACCACAAAACCAGTAATAAGGGTATTTTTTTATTTTTTTATATTTATACATCATCTGATGAATAAATAAATAATCTTTCCATTGATGTATGGTTTGTTAGGATAGGACAATATTTGGATACAACTATTTGAAAATCTGGAATCTGAGGGTACAAAAAAATCTAAATATTGAGAAAATTACCTTTAAAGTTGTCCAAATGAAGTCCTTAGCAATGTAAATTACTAATCAAAAATTAAGTTTTAATATATTTACAGTAGGACATTTACAAAATATCTTCATGGAATATGATATTTACTTAATATCCTAATGATTTTTGGCATTAAAAAAATCTATAATTTTGACCCATACAATGTATTGTTGGCTATTGCAACAAATATACTCCAGCGACTTAACACTGCTTTTGTGCTCTAGGGTCATATGTTTTTATATATGAAGTTTATTTGCAAAAACAGATAACTTTTTTAAATTTTCAAAAATCATGTTTTTTATTATGTTATCATATTTTTATTGTGTTTTATTGTGTTAGTTAGCTGTATTTTTTTTGTTATTTTTTAACCTAATCAAAATAACCCAACTGCAGTTTGATTGAGATTAATTGGAATGCACAATGAAAAAACATGATTTTTGAAAATTGTTCAAATGGAGTTATCCGTTTTTGCAAATTAACTCTCTATATATATATATATGTATACTACAATAACAGAATCTATAGAAGGCAGAATAAAGTTAGTTTTCTGGCGTTAGCTGGCCTGGTTGGGTACTTTTATAGGGGCCCCATGATATTTTGTCAGGCAGGAAGACCAGCAAACCAGCTTAGACTGGTTTAGTCTGTTTTTCCAGCAGGCGTATGCAGTACACTAGTATTTCTTTCTGGACATAATCTATAACACAAAGAGTCCCAGTGGTGTCCTGCCAAATATGTGTTCTATGAATATGGGGTGTGTGTCCCCTCGTGATTTGTTTGGTGTTTGTTAGGGTCGTGTTGAAACGACACAACTACACACAACACATAAACACATAATTCTTCTGAACTCTTGGACTGTTAAAGTCATTCTGGAACAGAGGAACAGAAACAAATGGATAGAAGGACAGAAAAAAAGAGTCACCTGGGGACAATAAAGTCTCCAGGTTTCAGGACATTAAAGCTGACGTTTTTCCCTACAGGAAGCACAAACTGGATTGTGTGAGACGTTACGCGCACAAACGCACACTCAAGGTATTTCACATTTGAAATTGAATAATCTCTCTGGAGCGATGTTGAGGATCCTCCAGACTAAACGAACAGAACGAAGGCCTCCCTTCCCCTCCGGTGCAGGACTCTTGGCCATCTGCAAGCTGTAATATTTCTTGCGCTGTCAGAATGTGTTTGTACTCTTTCAATACCTTCAGTCTGGCTTTACTATGGTTATGTTTATGGGCGTATTGTCCATGTATGGTTTCTCACCCTCGACTCGTTCCAAACCCACATGACTGTCTTTTTCTGTGGAAAACAGAAAGACATACGTTAACGCTGCTGTTTTTCAAACAATGAAAGTGGAAGGAGACTAGAGCTGCATAAGCTCTAACAACAACAAAAAGCTGTATAAAAAAGCTCATTGAGCTGTGCACAATACTTCACATTTTTTAAATGAGTCGCACCAGGTCAAAATTTCTCTCAAAATTGTGAAAAAAAATAAACATATTTGAGTAAAATAAAAAACCCACATTAGTCACTTTGGTGTAAATTTAAAAAATACTGTCAAACTTTTGAGATACTAAGTCATAATTTCAACAAAAAAGTTGAAATTATGAGATTTAAAAAATATATTATTTATGATATAGCTAATTATAATTATGTATTAGGACAAAGTCCTAATTATGAAAAAAATACTATATCATGATAATTAAAATTATTTTCATAGTTGTATAATATAGAATTGATTATATATTTTTATTATTATATTCAGTAATAAAGGAAAAGACATGACATGTGGGCAAGTATGGTGTCCCATACTCAGAATTTGTGCTCTGCATTTCACCCATCCAAGTGCACACACACAGCAGTGAGTAGTGAACACACACACACACACACACACACACACATACATTTTTGCTGCGGCACCCGGGGAGCAGTTGGGGGTTTGGTGCCTTGCTCAAGGGTCTCACCTCAGTCGTGGTATTGAGGGTGGCACATGTTTTGCATGCTTCATGTTAAGTCACTTTGGAAAATACACAACATTCCAAATTTGTGCTCTTTGTGCATAATGCTTTTGCTTGACAGCAGCGTGAACATTCAGCTAAACATCTCCTTTCATGTTCCACAGAAGCAAGTCAGTCCACAGGTTAAGGGTGAGTTATTCCTTCAGTCTGCGGCACAGTCAGAATAATAAAGAATGGATTTCAGGAAATGATACTGAAGTGACTTGTGCTCGGATTCTGTTTGCTTTTCACACTTGGAATAAAATATGAAATCGGAATGCTGCACATACGCAGAATGGGAATATATCTCACTCTCTCTATGTGTGTGTGTGTGTGTGTGTGTGTTCAGTATTTCTGGGAATCTGGCAGAGGAGAGAATTCCGTGTGTCTCCTTGGAGAGATGATCTGATCAATTCTTCTGGCAATAAAACACACACACACACACACAATGTACAGTGTGTAGTACTGTACGCATGTTTGAATGAGACTTTTGTTTACTCGTGCAAATTCGTTTGAATGAAAAGCTTTATAAATCTGACATGATTCTGAGCAAGTTTGTTCATTTGACAATTTATAGCTCATTTATGATGCACATCATGACAGAAATTAGAGGCTCTAAATGTGTGTTTATGAATATTTGTGCATGTGTGTCTAAACTTAAATGTGTTTAAAAGCATCTCGGGATGCATGTCATGAAGTTTCTTGAAGTTTCATTTGTGTCACATGTTTTGCTCACTACATCACTCCCATACTTCCATTTGTGTTATTTCAGAGTTTTCATCACTGCACTATTATTCTAACATGTGGAAAATTGTTTTCTGACTGGTAAAATAATAATACACCTCATGTTTTTCTTTCTCTTTCTCTCCGAGAGCAAATGAGATGTTGGCGAGTCTGTGAAAGAGTGTGTGTGTGTGACAGTGTGCTTTTCCACACAAACTGCTCAAAATTCAGTCAGCCAATTGACTCACAAATTACTTCCATTCCTCCTGTGTCACTACCTCACATCACCTCCTGATTTTTCAGCGAAATGAAACGGATCCTCAATGATTTGAAACGCTCTACACTCACAACTGATTACAACAGAGTTTGACATTTACATGCTGGTAAAGCAATTACGCAGTATTCTATTAAACATGGGCAGAATACACAGAAAATGATCTATTTTTTCATTATACTAAACAATTTGATCTTATATTTAAAGGTGCACTAAGCGATTTTTGCCAAACGATGTTGATATTTGAAAGCACCAAAACAAATACGCCCATATACCCAACAGGACCTCGCACCTATTTTGATTTCTCTGCCCCATACGTATGTACACAACCCTGGCATAACGACGATCGCGGAAACTAGTGAAGATGACAAACAAGCATTTTCAAACAAAAGATAAGTTGTGTGAAACAATGCAAAATCAACGTTACTCAGCTATCAAAAAGAAACAACTCAACCTCGGCGTCCGATTCGAGCCCTTCCCGCTCCTTGAGTTCTCTTCAACGCTGGAAAGCTGCTCCGATATTTACACGGGTCCTACCTACATCTTGCCTGGCCCTTCTTTTTAATGTTTTGTTACTCCAATATGTTCCTCTTTTTTATCTTCCAATTCTCTCTATCTATAGTGGGTCTGCTAATATCCGTCTGTGCACTCAAATTGAGCGCTCTCTTCTCTCTATGAATACAAGACACGCCCCTTTACTGATGATTGGCTACAAGTGTGTTTTGGGACTCGGTCTGACACTGTGGTCAAAAGCGTTTTTCAAAAATTGCTTAGTGCACCTTTAAAGCTGCAGTCTGTAGATTTCGCCTCTTTGTCGCCATCTCTGTTTGAAAACCTGCAATTGCAGTTATTTGCTGAACAATCATCTTTACGTGGGTTGTGCACCGGCACGGCTACAGCGCGGATGAATCTAATGGTTTGAGGAGTATGTGTGGCAGTCAGTCACCGCACCGGTGTGGATATTGTAGTTTGGAATCACAGATTCTAGCCTACGTCTTGGAATATATGACCCAAATAAGAATTTTCACAGAATATTGTCATCTGAACAAGTAACAAGTCTGCTACATTTGTTCTGACCAACTGAGGAAAAAAGCATTACAATAAATTGCTCTACCAATGGTGATTATAACGATCACTTAGCTCATATCACATCAAACCATGCAAATCATTATTATTGGTATACTTTTTTCTCAAATTGTTAATGTTAACAACATCAGCGTTGCCTGACTACATGTGTATTAGCGTGTAGATTTAAATTTCTGTACAGTCTAATCTCTGATAAAGAAATTCTTTTAACCAAAAAAGCAAATTATTCTTCCTTAGAACTGGTTCTCTTTAAAATACAAACCTTGTGTAATCCTATCTGTAAACAGAAGCACTTTTAAAACTGGAATATAATTTAATTTAAGTCAAATGTGTTTCATAAACACATAATCCTTTCTGGATTTCAATCCCCCATCAAAATGATAAAATTAATTATTCCAGCTGCTGTGAGAAAAGGCTATAAACGATCCGCCCCCTGCAGGATCCTCACATGCGATATAGCTACTAGCCAGGGAAACCTCTTTACGTTTACAGACGTGATGTAATGATGCTGCAGCATGCTATTTTAACCGGAAAATTGTTTTCTGACTGGTAAAATAATAATACACCTCATGTTTTTCTTTCTCTTTCTCTCCGAGAGCAAATGAGATGTTGGCGAGTCTGTGAAAGAGTGTGTGTGTGTGACAGTGTGCTTTTCCACACAAACTGCTCAAAATTCAGTCAGCCAATTGACTCACAAATTACTTCCATTCCTCCTGTGTCACTACCTCACATCACCTCCTGATTTTTCAGCGAAATGAAACGGATCCTCAATGATTTGAAACGCTCTACACTCACAACTGATTACAACAGAGTTTGACATTTACATGCTGGTAAAGCAATTACGCAGTATTCTATTAAACATGGGCAGAATACACAGAAAATGATCTATTTTTTCATTATACTAAACAATTTGATCTTATATTTAAAGGTGCACTAAGCGATTTTTGCCAAACGATGTTGATATTTGAAAGCACCAAAACAAACACGCCCATATACCCAACAGGACCTCGCACCTATTTTGATTTCTCTGCCCCATACGTATGTACACAACCCTGGCATAACGACGATCGCGGAAACTAGTGAAGATGACAAACAAGCATTTTCAAACAAAAGATAAGTTGTGTGAAACAATGCAAAATCAACGTTACTCAGCTATCAAAAAGAAACAACTCAACCTCGGCGTCCGATTCGAGCCCTTCCCGCTCCTTGAGTTCTCTTCAACGCTGGAAAGCTGCTCCGATATTTACACGGGTCCTACCTACATCTTGCCTGGCCCTTCTTTTTAATGTTTTGTTACTCCAATATGTTCCTCTTTTTTATCTTCCAATTCTCTCTATCTATAGTGGGTCTGCTAATATCCGTCTGTGCACTCAAATTGAGCGCTCTCTTCTCTCTATGAATACAAGACACGCCCCTTTACTGATGATTGGCTACAAGTGTGTTTTGGGACTCGGTCTGACACTGTGGTCAAAAGCGTTTTTCAAAAATTGCTTAGTGCACCTTTAAAGCTGCAGTCTGTAGATTTCGCCTCTTTGTCGCCATCTCTGTTTGAAAACCTGCAATTGCAGTTATTTGCTGAACAATCATCTTTACGTGGGTTGTGCACCGGCACGGCTACAGCGCGGATGAATCTAATGGTTTGAGGAGTATGTGTGGCAGTCAGTCACCGCACCGGTGTGGATATTGTAGTTTGGAATCACAGATTCTAGCCTACGTCTTGGAATATATGACCCAAATAAGAATTTTCACAGAATATTGTCATCTGAACAAGTAACAAGTCTGCTACATTTGTTCTGACCAACTGAGGAAAAAAGCATTACAATAAATTGCTCTACCAATGGTGATTATAACGATCACTTAGCTCATATCACATCAAACCGTGCAAATCATTATTATTGGTATACTTTTTTCTCAAATTGTTAATGTTAACAACATCAGCGTTGTCTGACTACGTGTGTATTAGCGTGTAGATTTAAATTTCTGTACAGTCTAATCTCTGATAAAGAAATTCTTTTAACCAAAAAAGCAAATTATTCTTCCTTAGAACTGGTTCTCTTTAAAATACAAACCTTGTGTAATCCTATCTGTAAACAGAAGCACTTTTAAAACTGGAATATAATTTAATTTAAGTCAAATGTGTTTCATAAACACATAATCCTTTCTGGATTTCAATCCCCCATCAAAATGATAAAATTAATTATTCCAGCTGCTGTGAGAAAAGGCTATAAACGATCCGCCCCCTGCAGGATCCTCACATGCGATATAGCTACTAGCCAGGGAAACTTCTTTACGTTTACAGACGTGATGTAATGATGCTGCAGCATGCTATTTTAACCGTGAAAACCTACCAGTACCACTCAAATTAGAAAACATTATTATAAGCTAACCCTTGTGAATCAGGCTAAAGCAATGCGATAGTTTTGAACACTGTCTGGTTATGTACTTGCTCAAATATTGATTTCAGGTCATTTTTAACCAAAAAAAAGTTATGGACAGCAGCTTTACATACAGTTTTTAGTATTGAACAAAATACAATGGGATTCTCTTTTCCTCAGTGAAGCATGCATGTGATGCTGCCTTATATTTGGCCAAAATAAGGGATCTTAGAAGGCAATATGATTAGGTTCCGCCTACCTTTTGGAACAGCCTTCGCATCTGATGCAAAAATTATGCCGTAAATGTTATGCAGTCAGGCATTTTACTAGGTTTGGACGAGCTTCTATCTGCAAACCTGTTAGACATAAAGAAGGTATGTTCAGAAGTGTTTAATTCAAGCTTCTTGAGTGCAAATTCTCTCTTATATCTATAGTTTCAAGAGAACATTTCACAAGGCAATTAAACTTGATTTCATGTTTGACTTTCTGCACACATGCAACTAGTCAGTATATGACTGAATCTCACATAAACTCTCAATAAAAAAGAGAAAAATAGCTATATATACAGTATATATATATGTATATATATATATATATAGTATTTTTTCTCTTTTTTTAAATAATGCTTTATTAGGACCATAATGTTTGGCATTTTTACAAATCTTTCAAATATTTCAAAATGTCATATTTCAAAATTTCACATTTGTAATATTTATTTCTTTAGTATTTTTGGGTGAACTGTGACCTAAATATGTTTTAGTTCACATATATGTAAACTTGTGTTTTGTGCATTTGTAATTGTATGTGATTTTATGTTTACGAATGCGTTTTTATGTATGGCAAATGACTGAGTGTGTGTGTAAGTAGGGCTACAGAAATCTGACTCTCCCGCCACTCATCTGAAGGAAAGAAGCAATAGTAATAATGTCTCTGAAGCAAAGCCAAACTAAACAGCTGCAAATGCACACACACACACACACACACACAAGCATGTGTTAGATTCATCCATGCAGTGGCAATGCAGACACGAACCCTCATGAACGTCTCCACAAACATGAATTCTTTTGAATAAAGAATTGATGATTTCTCTGACTACTGTTATTTTAGTATTATTGAGATACTATTATAGTTTGAATTAATATATATAATTCAATATATATATATATATGTGTGTGTGTGTGTGTGTGTGTGTGTGTGTGTGTGTGTGTGTGTTTTGCCATGTTTTTATATATTTCTATTTAGGTTTTTTTCCTTTTAATTTCAGCTTTATTTATAATTATTTTAGTACATCATGTTAAAACTGAATGAAAATGTAAACTGTTGCATTGGCTACTAACTGAAATAGAATAAGTTTAAGGGTTTTTTTATCATATTTTTAGTTAAACATTTATTTATTATTTCAACAAAAGTTTTTTTTATATAGTTTAGGCTTAGTTTCAGTTAACTATAATAACCTAGATAATTGTCTTACTAATCACTGACCAACATCAGCTGATCCCTCACAAATATTTACCATGGTAACCAAATATTTACTTTTCTTATTAATTTTATTTAAATATTTTATTTAAATATTTATTTATTTGGCTAAAAAAAATGGTTCAGTTCAGAAAAACGCAAGTTTTATCATAAAAATTTTTTTGAGGATATCTGTAAAGGTAAAGGCATGGTATTCTTTTAAAATACCTTGGAGAACCATGTAAATACATGCTGTAAGAATAAGGAAATTATAAAGTACCATCACTGGTGCCAGCACATTACCTGCTGCAGTTGTTACTACAGTAAAATCATACTAAATAATATGTGATCTCCTTCAAACAGTTATTTTTGCAGTCTTTTCTCATCCCATTAAATCAGTAACAATAACTGTAGTAGTTATGGTATTTCCTCTATTTGTTGATTTCTGATTGACACCACTGTACTGCTCTCGACTGAATTCAACATCCATCATCCACGCATCTCTTATCATTCAGTCGGCTTTGAGGAGATAAAAGCAAGCAGTCGAGGTCGAACTCTATTTTTCTGCTTGTTACCACGGTAACCGGAAACCTTAAAAGCCTCTCTGGTTTCAGCTGTCAGACAGACACACCTTCAGAGCAGGTGAGAGTGACGGAGCTCTTCCATTCACTCGCCCGCCTCCCTCCACGCAGCGCATTGTTTTAAACCTGATGATGATGAGGATGATATCAGCAGCGTGGCATTACCTTCTACTATTTCTTTCTCTCAAATTCTGTCTCTCTCAGTGTCTAGTTTCTCTTAAGTGTTTTGTAAAGTACTGTTGCATCAGATAAGATCTTGAGGCTGGTGGTTTGTGAGTGGAGTGTGTGTGTGTGTGTGTGTGTGTGTGTGTGTGTGTCTGTGTGTGTGTGTGTGTGTGTGTTTGTGAGTGGAGAGTGTGTGTGTGTGTGTGTGTGTGTTTGTGAGTGGTTCGGTAACTGAAGTGTGTAATTAAGTTTTCTCCTTTCTATAGGAAAGTTTCAGTCAGTACAGTGTGCACTTTTAATTTTAGGTACACATTTTAAGTACACTTAAAAGTATACTACAGTCACATTTCACTCATTGGTCAAACAGACTACTGTCACTTATAAACAACGGCTAATCTTCAGTTAGTCACGTTTAAAGTAAATGAAGCCTCAAATTATTTAACTACAAAACCTCACTGAAAATTAAACTTAAAAAAAGTTAACTCCGACTTTTTATCTCATAATTGTGACTTTTTTCTTGAGTGAATTTGTCTCGTAATTCTGAAAAAAAAGGCAGAATTTTTATATAAACTCAGAGTTGCAAGATATAAACTCTAAATTATGAGGGAAAAAGTCTGAATTTTAAGTTATGAACTCAAAATTGTGAGAAAAAAGTCTGAAATGTGTAGTGAAAATTAAACTTCAAACTCTATACTATAAACAGCACTCACTATTTAAACAAATCACAAAACTACTGTACAGACATATTCAAACTAGTCCTTTGTTCATATTTAAACTATATTGCCATTCAAAAATTTGGGGTCAGTGATATTTTTTTAAAAATACTTTTATATATCAAGGACAGAATTGAAAGACCAAAAGTCACAGTAAAGACATTTATAATGCTACAAAAGATTTTATTTGAATTAAACACTCTTCTTTTGACCACTCTGTTCATCTGTGAATCCTGAAAAATAAAATGTATCACAGTTTCCACAAAAATATTGGGCAGCACAACTGTTCTCAACATTGATAATAATCAGAAATGTTTCTTGAGCAGCAAATCAGCATATTAGAATGATTTCTGAAGATCATGTGACACTGAAGACTGGAGTAATTATGCTGCAAATTCAGCTGCGCATCACAGAAATAAATTACACTTTACTATATATTCACATAGAAAACAGTTATTTTAAATTGCAATAATATTTAATTTTTTATACTGTATTTAATCAAATAAAACAAATGCAGCCTTAGTGAGCAGAAAATACTTTTCAAAAAGATAAAAATTCTTACCAACATTTTGAATATATTTGTCTATCTCTAAATAACATAAACAATACACACTCTCAGCCATTAGCGTGACTCTCCCCACTAACTCTGCTGCGTGTGTGTGTGTGCGGTGTTGTATTGCATTAGTCAGTGTGAGTCAGTTGGTAAACGTGATCGCTTGTTAAAAGCTCCTCTAGAAACATGTTCCAGCTCTGTGAGCGCACGACAGCTGAGGAAAACACACACACACACAAGTCACGACAGCCAGGGGCCTGGAGTTCCACTGCTAAGGAAACTCAAGATAGCCGGAAAACACACACACACACACGCACACATGCATGCACGCGAAGCTTGACAGCCCCATTCTCTTTCATTATATGAAACAAAGCAGTGTGAACATTCTGCTAAACATCTTCTTTTGTGTTCTACACATGTGACATGACAGTATTTCATTCCATATGCTGTACCTTTAAGAAATCCGGTGTAACATGATGAAATGTGGCTCAAAAAAGCCATTCCACCTCAAACAGATCCGACTGAAGCAGACGCCTCAGCTACTGTTACCCTCCTACAGACAGACAGACAGAGAGAGAAAGACAAGACATGAAAGAAAGACTTAAGGTGATGACATCACACTGGAATGAGCGAAAAAGAAAGGGAAATGTAATTGCATAATCCCACACACACACACACACACACACACACACACACACACACGCAGGGTTGAGAGTGTGTGGCCCGCAGCAGCGCTTTGATGTGTGTTAGTATCATGTTAAATGATGAGGTGGTAGTTCAGGCGATTAGATGTGTTTTACACCACACACACCTCGACATCTCCGACACACAGATTGCGCTCTGCATGACTCTTTTCCAGCAGACACCAGGAGACCCTCGGATATTAAGCTTTACAAATAAAGACAAGCTCTCCCTCTCTCTCTCTCTCTCTCTCTCTCACACACACACACACACACACACACAGCTCCAGCTGTCATGCATCCAACTGTGTGTTTCCACAGTGATGGACAGAGATTAGCTGCCATGGCAACCAGCACACTTTTCATTTCTTTACACTGCTGACGGAAACTTCTGCGGAGAAAAAGAGAGAAGCGTTGTGGAAAATAGTGCGAGCAGGGACTGATGCAATGAAGAGCACGATGGTACTGTTATCATATCAGATGGTGATGCCTTGGTCATCAAAAAGTGTCTAAACAAGTCTAAGTCAAGTCACATTCATTTATATAGTGCTTTATGCACTACAGATCGTTTCAAAGCAGTTTCACGGTAATAAGCATGAAAATATCAGTGTTAATGTAGCAAATTTCATCATGAAATCATGAAATGACGTGTAAATCTGTACAGTGCTATAAAGCAGCTCAACAGAAGACAACAGTGTTGTCACCGTTCAGCTCAATTCAGTTCAATGTTGATTTAGTTCAGTTTAATAATATGTTGATTCAACACATTAAATTCAAGTGTCAGTGTTGCAAAGTTCTTGAGTTATGAAACCGAAATGATTTAGCTCAGTTTGGTTTAAAGTTGATTCAGTTCAGTTCAATAAGATTCTATTCAAGTGTCAGTGTTGCAAATTTCGTCAGTTTTAAAGCAGAAATCTATCAGCACAATTCTATTCATTGCTGATTTTATTCAGTTCAACAAGTGTCTATGTTGACTCAATTGATTCAATTTAAGTGTCAGTGTTGCAAAGGACATCAATTACGAAAAGGAAACAAGTTCAATTCAGCTGTACAGCAGCTCTATAGAAGAGCCTTTTAATTCAGTTCAGTTGAATGTTGATTCAATTTAGTTCAAAACCAGTGTCAATGTTGCAAAGTTCATGTCATAATTCTGCTCAGTTCAGTTCAATATTGATGTAATTTAGTTCAAGAAGTGTCAGTGTTGCAAAGTCCAATTATGAAATAGAAACAAGTTCTATTCAGCTCTAAAGCTGCTCTACATAAAATTCAGCTCAATTCAGTTCAATGTTGATTCAATTCAGTTCAATGACAGCACTGATGTTGCCAGTTCATCAGTTATGAATCAGAAACGAGTTTAATTTCAGCTATAACCAGTTCTACAGAAGATAATAGAATTATTATTCAGTTCAATTCAACCAGTGTCAATGTTGATTCAGCTGATTCAGTTCAAGTGTTGCAAAGTTCATTAATTATGAAATGGAAACAAGTTCAGCTCAGCTCAGCTCTAAAGACGTTCTACGGAAGACAACACTGTCATTATTCAGCTCAATTTAGTTCAATGTTGATTCAGTTCAGTTCAACAGCATTGATGTTGCAAATTTCAATTATAAATCAAAAACAAGTAAAATTTCAGCTGTAAAGCAGCTCTACAGAAGACAATATGTTAGCTCAATTCAGTTCAATTTTGTTCTCATTCAATAGTGTCAGTGCAGTTGAACTGAGTTGGTTTAAAAATACCACAGATACATATCCATATACATAGACCAGAATATCACAGAGACTTGAGTTTGCAGGACTCTTTTCATGTCAGACAGGGGAAAAAACACCTAGCAACCACTAAAACACCATAGAAACCACATACTAACATCGTGGGAATCGCCTACAACATTCCAACATCGTGGCACAGAGTTTTGTACATTCATATTTTCTTCAAAAAACTGACTCTTGTTATTCTGTGGGAAAGGCCGGAAGAGTGTCTGAGAGCAGTGCAGCTCCTCACACACACACACACACACACACACACACACGCTCTTTGACTTTCTGACCTCTGACCTCTTGAGCTCTCTCTACCCAGTGAAAGAATGACAGGAAAACAATGAGAGGTCATGACACACAAACACACCCCCCACACACACACACACTAACCCAGAGTGACAGGTTGAGGCGCAAACAGACCACCGATAGAAACACAGGAAGGCAGAACACAATACATACTGTAAGCATCATGAACATTTTCATAGTTTTAAATCTGTACGCAAATAAAAAAAGACAGACAGACAGTCAGACAGATAGACAGATAGATAGATAGAGGTCAGAGTTTGTCTGTCTGTCCATTCAGACATTATAATTAGTTGGGACATTGATCTTGCATCAGTGATAAAATACAAAACTGTTTCTTGAAATCAGACAGCAGACAGTATTGATCAATCAGCAGTGCTGTCTCAATCTCTGGACAGTGGCCACACAGACGGTTTTATCCTCACCCACAGACTGACCCCATGCACTCATTATTTAGCTGGAAGCAACAGTTAAAAATGTCTTAATGATGGATTTGTTTCTTACAAACACACAGCTTTCAGCTTCTCAAGACATTAACTGATGGACTGGAGTGGTGTGGATTACTTGTGGATTATTGTGATGTTTTTATCAGCTGCTTGGACTCTCATTCTGACGGCACCCATTCACTGCAGAGCATCCATTAGTGAGCAGGTGATGCAATGCTACATTTCTCCAAATCTGATGAAGAAACCAATTCATCTACATCTTGGAGGACATTTTCAGCAAATTTTCATTTTGGGGTGAACTATTCTTTTAAGTGTCTAAGAAACCAGAATAATTTCCCTACCTATAAATTTAGTCAGCTTTTGAGTGGCTAGTGTGCTAAGGATGCCCAAAGGAGCTATTTCTATCACTCTGAATCTACTGAAGACATCATTGTGAGTGTGTGATTTAATATGTGATGATGGCTCAGATGCCAGCAGAGCTACAGGTGTCTGCTGTGTGATATCAGAAGACAGAGTGAACACAAATCTCTCTCACACACACACACACACACACACACACAGTCAGATGAGATCTCACTTACCTGGAGCCACAATAATACACCACTGACACACACTGTCATCATACACTACAGAGCGACAGAGACAGAGACGACACACACACACACACACACACACACACACACCCACAATCACACATCACTCACACACACAGATCCAGGCATCTAAGTCATGTTAATCACCCATTTAGTAGCTGTGGGGATTTTTCCCAAGCTTTTATGCCGGGTCGGATTTCTCCCTGCAGAGAGCTTCTCATAGACAGCGAGTGTGTGTATGTGTGTGTGTGTGTGTGTGTGTGTGTGTGTGTGTGTGTGTGAAAAGAAGTGAACATTACAGCAGATTATTCAGTACTCCTTTCTCCCTGCTCACTGTGTGTCTGCTGTGTTTGTTGTAAATTTTGAACCTGGAAAGAGTTTTTTGTGTAAAGCTAGCATAAAAGAAAGAGAGGCGATTTGTGTCATTTTTCACTGTAAAAACATTTGTCCAGATTAATGCTCCATTGTGTGTGTGTGTGTGTGTGTGTGTGTGTGTGTGTGTGTGTGAAAAGAAGTGAACATTACAGCAGATTATTCAGTACTCCTTTCTCCCTGCTCACTGTGTGTCTGCTGTGTTTGTTGTAAATTTTGAACCTGGAAAGAGTTTGTGTAAAGCTAGCATAAAAGAAAGAGAGGCGATTTGTGTCATTTTTCACTGTAAAAACATTTGTCCAGATTAATGCTCCATTCATAGGCTGAAAAATGAAACACTGTGACTTAGTGGCGCTGTCAAAACATGTTAGTTTGAGCTTCCATCAGTTTGTCAAAAAAAAAAAAAAACACTTGGAAAACTGTCAAAAAATTGCAATATTTAATTTATATTTGATTTTTTTTATTTATTTTTAGGTAAATGTTAATAATTTTATTATTCATTACATTTTTTTTTATATTTTACTATACCATTTTTAATTCTGTTTGGTGACACTATTCTTTACGGTATCAATCTATGTAAAAAAAATTAATTAATTAATTTAAAAAATTTTTTTTATATATATCAGATCAGAATTAAAGATAAAATGTGTAATTTCTTTGCCTCAAGCATCTCCAAATGGAATTAAAAATAAAACATAATAAAATAAATATTAAATAATTACATATATTATATATATAGTCAATATATATATATATCTCAGGTGTGTATCAGGTGTAAACCAGAAACGCATGATTTAATCACTTGTTATTTATTGCTGTTCAACATAACAATGACCTACCACATAACAGACTGGGGAAGCGGACAGGACGTGTCCTTTTTCCACACAATTGCAGCCAGGACTTGACTTCCTGCGACCTCATCTCCTGTTCACTCTCACACATATTCCAGCAATGCACTCTGGGAAAAGAAAACACACAGATGGACAGGAGAGAGATACAGACAGATAGATTTATCAATATTCTTTAAAAATCCTACAATGTGATTTTCTGGATTTTTTTTCTCATTTTGTCTCTCATAGTTGAGGTATACCTATGATGAAAAGTACAGGCCTCTCTTCTCTTTTTAAGTGGGAGAACTTGCGCAATTGGTGGCTGACTAAATACTTTTTTGCCCCACTGTATATATATATATATATATTAAACAGTCTTGCCTTCAGATTTCAGAATTAGACATCAGATCAGAATTAAAGATAAAATGTGTAATTTCTTTGCCTCAAGCATCTCCAAATGGAATTAAAAATAAAACATAATAAAATAAATATTAAATAATTACATATATTATATATATAGTCAATATATATATATATCTCAGGTGTGTATCAGGTGTAAACCAGAAACGCATGATTTAATCACTTGTTATTTATTGCTGTTCAACATAACAATGACCTACCACATAACAGACTGGGGAAGCGGACAGGACGTGTCCTTTTTCCACACAATTGCAGCCAGGACTTGACTTCCTGCGACCGCATCTCCTGTTCACTCTCACACATATTCCAGCAATGCACTCTGGGAAAAGAAAACACACAGATGGACAGGAGAGAGATACAGACAGATAGATTTATCAATGCTCACTGTGTTCAGTAGGTTTGTGCTGTTTTGCTGATATATTTCATGCCTGGCAGTGCAAACGTACCTCATGAGCAAAAGTTCATCAGTGTGTGTGTGTGTGCAGGGACAGGTGTGTCATTGTGTCCCAGCACCTGCTGACAGGTGGGCAGCACACTGACCTCAGACTGACCCAACAGACAGAGAGAGAGAGAGACGGACCGATACAGATCTGCCCAACAGCTGCTATCGACCCAACAATGAGAGAGATTCTAGCACTCCTTCACTAATGCACACTAACATTACCTGCACTGATAGGAATCAGGCAGGACTTCATGACAACAGTTTGAAAACGTTCAAGAAAAAAAAGTTTGTTGTTGGTGTTGTTTTTTATTATACTTTTTTTCAATTATGTATTATTTTTATTATTTTGACCATTTTTAGCAGGCTCCAATATAAAAACAACATTGGACATTTTTGAAAATAATTAAGGAATTCAAAAACTGACTTATAACCTTTCCTTTGCCATAAAAGTGAAATTACTGAACCTAAACATAAGAGCCTGATAAAAATGCTAATTTAATAGAAAACAATCTCAGACAGACACTTAGAGGTTTTTGTGAAGTCATGTGTGTGTGTGTGTGTGTGTGTGTTTGTGATTTATGAGGACACAAATTTGTATAATAACATGGGTATGACAGGTATTACAACGAGAAGGTGATTTATGAGGACATTTTGAGTGTCCCCATATTTCAAAAGGCATATAACTCATTCAGAATGAGTTTTTTTGGAAATCTAAAAATGCAGAAAGTCTCCTGTGAGGGGTAGGTTTAGGGGTAGGGTTGGTGTAGGATAGAAAGTACGGTTTGTACAGTATAAAAACCATTACGCCTATGGAGAGTCCCCACAATTCACAAAAACAAAAATGTGTGTGTGTGTGTGTGTGTGTGTGTGTGTGTGTGTGTGTGTGTGTGTGTGTGTGTGTGTGTGTGTGTGTGTAAATATGACAGCAATCAGTTAGGCATCACATGACAAGTCAATGACAAACTTTATATCCTTAATCTAGATCATCAAACTACACAAAAACACACACTGCTGCAACAGCATCCAACCCACAGATCAATAAAGACGACTGGAGAAAAGGATATTTAGGATTTTATTCTTGAGCTACTGGCAACAGAAAGCTCATGATCTTCCAGAGAGCAAGCGGGAATTGGAGCATGTTCGTGTTTGTGTGACTCTGCCGCTACATCTGGGCCCAATTTGTCTTCGATTAAATGCTTAGATGAACAGCATCCAACCCACAGATCAATAAAGACGACTGGAGAAAAGGATATTTAGGATTTTATTCTTGAGCTACTGGCAACAGAAAGCTCATGATCTTCCAGAGAGCAAGCGGGAATTGGAGCATGTTCCTGTTTGTGTGACTCTGCCGCTACATCTGGGCCCAATTTGTCTTCGATTAAATGCTGAGATGTGTTGTGTTTATTCTGTCAATCAAATCCAAACGGGTGTTTTATTTCATACACATACACAGATTATATTACACTTATGTTCTTAACAAACACTTGAGCTCAATAAAGTGATTGAACCATGATGATTAACAGGACAGACAGCTGACAATGAGAACATGATGCATGCTAAAAAAAACAAGATATATATACTGTGTATATATATATACAGTATATATATATATATATATATATATATATATATACATATATTACAGATTTTACATGCAAGAACATGTTTCAATGCATTATGGGTGATATTCTGGTCTCTAGATATGTCTCGAGGCTCTCCTTCAAAATACTTAGTGTTAGAAGTTTGATTAACATGTACAATGCGCAGTAGTACTAGTGATGGTTGACTTAGCCAGCATGGTTTAGAGGCATTAATTAAACAGGGGGGGGAAGATGAAAAGTAAGTGTAATTATGT
Organism: Sinocyclocheilus grahami; assembly: GCF_001515645.1. Taxonomy (NCBI): domain Eukaryota; kingdom Metazoa; phylum Chordata; class Actinopteri; order Cypriniformes; family Cyprinidae; genus Sinocyclocheilus; species Sinocyclocheilus grahami. The sequence goes on from NW_015505471.1 coordinate 95,787, forward strand.
CAATAAGAGTGATACTGATAGAGCCGCGGCTCGGGTTTCTCTCAGGTGGGGTGTGGGAAGGGAAAGACGGGTCAGCTTCCACATGAAACTCAGACAATACTGAAGCCCCTGAGACCAGGCCATTGTCCCAACATCCTCCTCTCAGTGTGTGTGTGATCCATTCATTCAGGTCAACACTGGGCTGTGTGTGTGTGTGTGTGTGTGTGTGTGTGTGTGATGGAGTAGATTAGACAGATTAGAGCAGTATTTGATTTCTCTCTCATTGTTTAGCAGGAGCTCTCAGCTGAATGAGCTGAACTGTCATCACTTCCGAGTCTAAAGCATTACATCCCAAATGCATCCCGAATAACATGCCAGATAAGTCATGCCAAATCGCAGTATGTTGAAAATATTCTCAGATGATATTACCCACAACCCCTTGACAGATCGGACATTTTTGTGTAAGTATGAGAATTGGGAAACAGCCTAGATCCAAATTAAATAATAATGTCAAGCAGATTTGATATTATAGCCTAATTGGCAGAATGAAGAGATCTCAGTTCTGTGTTTCCCAAAAAAAAATATTTAGCAAAATTGCATTAAAACTAAATTATTACTAAAACCTTTTATCAGCGTTATTTTAGTTTTATGTACTGTATAAAGTATTACATTTTTTTTTATATATATATTTTCAGGTTATTTTATATTTTTATATATTTTCTATTTCAATTTTAGTTGCATTTCTAGTCATTTTGAATGATTATGTAATTTAATAGTTTTTATATTATTATTTAGAATTCTCTTATTTTTATTTCAGTATTAGTTTTAGTTAATTTTTTATTTATTTACAGTTAATCATTTTATTGCTCCAACTTATAAATATTTCTGTCATTTGCCAAGGCAGCTTTTCTAATTCCTTTAGTTATTTAATATTTTTTCTAATCTAATATTTATATTTTAAATAACACAACTAGTATTGCATTAAAAAAAAAATTCTCAGAATAAAAATGTATATTTCTAATTGCCAAACTAAAAATAGGTTTGAACATTTAACTTTCTTGATCTGTTTATTTATTGATTTACTAATTGCTTTGGACCTTTCTAGATCCCTGACCTCCACATGAGCGAAGCCTAAGCAGCCAGTGCCAAACAGAACATGATTATTTCTGTCACAGGAAGTGGAGCAAGGGAGGAAAAGGGTGGAGAGAAAGTTAAAGGTCAAAGGTCAAAGAATTTGAGACTCATTAGGATTTGAATGATTGATATGTGCATGTATGTATGAATATGTGTATCCACTAGCATCATAAAACAGTCATCTGTGCAATTGTGTTGAACATGCTTCCTGTTTTCACTTGTTCATACTGCACACACACACACAAACTGTGACTTTTGCTCACAGTAAACAGAACAAAAACAGGAACCCCTAGACAGTAAATTAAAGAGAGACATGAATAACAAAGGCATTATATTATATAGAGGACTGAACACCACATAGGCAGCAGCTGCAGTCAGAATGAAGAGGAGACAAACCTCTTGAAGGAAAATCAATGGAACTGCAACATTCAAAGTGGCCTCCATAGAAATAAAAGCCAATATCTGATACTGTGTTTATTCTAAAACACACATGCATTAGCCTGATCTGCTCAAAGAAAAAGTGTTATAGTCTAAATTGAGCTAAAGTAGCAAAATATATGATACTGTTGTTGTTGATTTTATTGCAGATTTGAAATGTGATACTGAAACTTAATCATGACAAACAGGTTTGGAGATTTCCATCTTTTTCAGTTCAAGTAAATAGGAGTTGTGCTTGAGTGGCCACCAAATGAACTTACTTGCCTTAAAGGGATAGTTCACCCAAAAATGAAAATGTGATGTTTATCTGCTTACCCCCAGGGCATCCAAGATGTAGGTGACTTTGTTTCTTCAGCAGAACACATGATGATTTTTAACTCCAGCCGTTGCAGTCTATCAGTCGTATAATGCATGGCAATGGTAACAAAATCTATGAGAGTAAAAAATCATTTTATTCATACTTCAATATTGCATAATATACATATATGCATAAATTAATATGTAATTTAATATAAAAATGTAAAATATTACAGTAATAATAATTAAAATGTAATATGTGTTACATATTTAAATTACAATAAAATTATATTATATTAAATTATATATAATATAATATAAGCACTATATATATATATTCTGCAAAGAATAAATGTGATACTACCTAATATTTTGGCTAAATTGAGGTATCTTACAAGGCAGTGTAAGGTTGCTGACCAGCTTTTTGGATGGAGCTCAACTCTTTTCTGTCATTGATGTATGAGCTACTCAGAAAAATGACAACCCAGAAGATTCTGCAAATACACACACACACACAGAGGGAATAAGAGCGTCTCTCCAGTGGCAGAATGAAGAGATCTCAGTTCTGTGTTTCCCATGGTGCATTATGGGACAGATTCCACAGTGCTCCCGCTGGACTGTGTGTGTGAGAGAGAGAGACTGAAGGATGACTGACATGCTTAACATAATGTCAAGTATCTCTGACCTTTTCAGTGTGTGTGTGTGTGTGTGTGTGTGTGTGTATCAAAACAGAAGCGAGCACATGCTGAAACATGGACAGAGTCTGAACAAACACCAGAAATTACACTGTTTTCATCAAAAACAGACTTATGATTTTCAGCTGCTGAATGATAAAACACAGAAGACCTATATGAAAGGAATCTAAAGCTTTTTTTCTCTCATTGAATAAAAAATTGAATTGTGAGATAAAATCTCAGTTATCGCAAACAAGTAGGAATTGTAAGATGAAGTCTGAATTGTTAGATAAAAAGTCAATTACCTTTAGTTTCTTTGTATTCGATGGTAGAAATAAGCTTCGATACAAATCAATGTTGTTATTCTTATCTAAAACTATTAAAAACCTCCACATTCACATTTTTCTGTAACTGAAATGCAGCTAACATTAAAAAAAATGTTTTGGCTAAGGGCAAAGTTTCATAATTTTTATATAAATGTAATGCTTTATCACAGCATTGACTGAACTGCTTTTATAATGGCTGTTGTTGCCGTTTATTAAATATTATTGTTCAATAAATAATAGTTTATATAAATAATAGTAGTATAGTAGTATAGTATAATAGTATTTGGTACTGAGAAACTCAGTTCATTCTAAAATAAAATACAAATATTGTTTTTTTAAAAAAACTTAATTGTAATTGTAGCTTAAAAAATTACTGAAAAATAAAACTAACTGAAATAATACGATCTTAAATTAAGTAGTTCTAAAATTCCTAGAAAAAAAAAAAATAACAAAAGCACATAATAAAATTACTCAAATTTGAATTCAACTAAAATTAAAATGCTGCAATAGTATATAAATTACACTATAAAACAACACCGATCCGAACCATTCCTGGAGACCAGATTGTCACAGGAACTCAGCAGCACCCTAGTTTTGTCCAGGATGTAGAAAGTGTATATGTGGCCAAATAATCTGTTTAACTTGATGACTGCACAGTTTGCTATGTGTTTGAATAGGTCATGCAAGTGTGCATCTGTAAATATTGAATACAGTGTCTAAATGTGTTCTCTTTATGTACCGTTTCATTATCCACAATCAGTGTTTACAGAAACAAACCTTCAAGCAAACGTGTGTGTGTGTGTGTGCGTGTGTGTGTGTGTGTGTGTGTGGGGATATACACAAAGGATGGCCTGTAGGGGCCACGGTCAATCATTC
>NW_015505471.1:99647-117130 GCF_001515645.1 Sinocyclocheilus grahami
GTGTGTGTGTGTGTGTGTGTGTGTGTGTGTGTGTGTGTGTGTGTGTGTGTGTGTGTGTGTGTGTGTGTGTGTGTGTGTGTGAGCGAGCCATCGGAAAGATTTAAAACAGAGCAGCGTGATGAAAACATCAGGAATGAACACTATCAAAACACACGCAGGGTCAAAGGCCACGCATGTTTTTACAAGGGACACCGTTCAGATAGTCATTATATAGTGTGTCCTGTTACACAATATGTAACAAATTTAAGGACTAAAAGTGGACGGCATAATTTGAAGCTGACTTTTTAAACTTTTTACAAGACAAAACATTATATGTATTGCCAGCTAACAAAAATGTGTTCTAAGAACGTTTTGCTAATGTTCCCATTAAGATATGAAAAGTTATTTCTGAATGTTCTCTGAGCATTTCAAATGTCCATTGTCTTTTTAAAGTTTATGCAAATGTTCAGTGAACATTCCATTTTATAGTTTTCCAAACATAAAACAAATGTTACTTTTGTATCTTCTCTGAATGTTCTAAAACAATTAACATTTAAAAAAACGTTAGATGAACGTTCCATAAAGCATTCCATGAACTATGCATTGTACTAACATTTTAGGAACATTTTCAAATACCAGATAACTCTGAACAAACATTCTATTAATGTTTGTGGAAGAATGTTTGTTCATAAGTTTGAGAGAACCTTGCCTGAACGTTAGCTAAAGTTCTGAGCATGTTCCTTGTTAGCTGGGTTGATGTTCCTCAAATAATCATGTCAGGGTTTGCTAACATGAAGTATTAAACTAGCATTAACATGACATAAGGGTGAGTACATCATGACTTTTCAATTACATCCTTTAAATTACACTGAGAATATAGCAGGACATTTTTTTATTGCAAATATTGCAAATGAAGCTATAAAGGGAAATAGTTCTTCTTTTTTAATTGAACAGTTTATTAAACCTTTAAAAAAAAGTCTGCATATGTGTTTTTTGTTGAGTATCATATTTAATACATCAGGCTTTTATGGCTCATATAGTCTAATATAGGGAGAATATGTCCTAATTAGAGACTCAAACTGACCGAAAATATGCAATTTGGTGCAGATTCTGATATTTATTTGAATATATATATAATGCGAGATGCAATCCAATGCTGATTGAGAGCTGAAGAAAACCACTCCTCAGAAGATGTGAGATGTTCTGGAGGCTTGTGAAGATCATTCCTCCGCTGAGGAACAGTGAAAGTAAAGCTTCTGGAAACAAACGCTCCTCAAAAGATCCTGAAGATCAGATTTGAGACACATTGATTCTTCTAAAAAATGATTGATGGAGAATCAAGTCAAGATTTGACAGCAGAAAGACACGTGAAGCAGCAGCTGAAGCTGGACGTTTCTACAATTACACTGAAAGAGCTTTTACATGATAAAAAAAGGATCAGTCAGATGACAGAAAGCATGGAGTAGAGTGAGTGCGACAGGTTTTTGATCATTTAGAGGCTTGTGTATCAAATACAACACAGCAGGCTTTATAGGGTTAAAAGCTTCCAAGAACAAGACTGAAAAAACGCAAAGTTCCATAAACCATGAAGAAGGAAAGAGAGGAGAAGGAGCAGAGAGATACGGACAGGTAGAGAGAGAGAGACTTTGGGATTCTTTCCCAAAAGTGATTAGCCAGAGGAAATGGGTCAGACAGAGAAGATAAGTTCAGGAGAAAACATTAACCCGAGCAAACCTGAGCATGTGCGCTGTAGATTCCACTGCGTACACTGACCAGACACAAAGACACAGAGAGAAAGAGCACAACCAACACAAAGCTCTCCTTCTCTAATTGTTCCTATAGAGAGACGGAGAGTAAATGAGGGAATAAAACATGTTTGTTTAGAGCTACTCGTCTGTGAACGGACGGCGTAATTAGATTCTGGCTGAGGAGAGTTAATTAACTAAGTGAATTAATTAGATCTAGTTTGAGAGAGGAGAGCACTGCCCAAAAACTCTGATTAAATTAGACCAGGTTGGATTCACCCCAAAACAGAGCGACCCGACGTGACACGACACACATGTGCTGCTTACTGCATACTACATACTGCACACTATTCACTCCACACTGGCTGATCATTAAAAAAAATAGTATGAGACACAGTATATGGAGTATGAAATGTGTTTAATTTAGTGGGCCGCATAGAAATATTATTTTGTATTTTAAACAATAATTTTGTATAAATATGTCTGAAATGTTGATGGAATATCAATTAGTCAAGAAGGAAACGGCAGCTGATTTCATTACTTGTTCATTCATCACACTAGAAATGGAAGGTCAAGTCAAACGCATTGCATTGTGGGATACAGTGTGGTTTGCTGTATAATGCACATTTAGATTATTGTAGTAGGACATCCAAGTATTACATGGGTACAGATAACAAATACTGTGCATACTGCAAAGAGAGCAAAAATAGTATGCTAGTATGCTATTCTAAACATACCCTGTTTTGTTATTAGCCAAGTTTGTGGTGGGGGTGTGGGTGTGGGTGTGTGTGTGTGTGTGTGTGTGTGTGTGTGTGTGTGTGTGTGTGTGTGTGTGTGAGCGAGCCATCGGAAAGATTTAAAACAGAGCAGCGTGATGAAAACATCAGGAATGAACACTATCAAAACACACGCAGGGTCAAAGGCCACGCATGTTTTTACAAGGGACACCGTTCAGATAGTCATTATACAGTGTGTCCTGTTACACAATATGTAACAAATTTAAGGACTAAAAGTGGACGGCATAATTTGAAGCTGACTTTTTAAACTTTTTACAAGACAAAACATTATATGTATTGCCAGCTAACAAAAATGTGTTCTAAGAACGTTTTGCTAATGTTCCCATTAAGATATGAAAAGTTATTTCTGAATGTTCTCTGAGCATTTCAAATGTCCATTGTCTTTTTAAAGTTTATGCAAATGTTCAGTGAACATTCCATTTTATAGTTTTCCAAACATAAAACAAATGTTACTTTTGTATCTTCTCTGAATGTTCTAAAACAATTAACATTTAAAAAAACGTTAGATGAACGTTCCATAAAGCATTCCATGAACTATGCATTGTACTAACATTTTAGGAACATTTTCAAATACCAGATAACTCTGAACAAACATTCTATTAATGTTTGTGGAAGAATGTTTGTTCATAAGTTTGAGAGAACCTTGCCTGAACGTTAGCTAAAGTTCTGAGCATGTTCCTTGTTAGCTGGGTTGATGTTCCTCAAATAATCATGTCAGGGTTTGCTAACATGAAGTATTAAACTAGCATTAACATGACATAAGGGTGAGTACATCATGACTTTTCAATTACATCCTTTAAATTACACTGAGAATATAGCAGGACATTTTTTTATTGCAAATATTGCAAATGAAGCTATAAAGGGAAATAGTTCTTCTTTTTTAATTGAACAGTTTATTAAACCTTTAAAAAAAAGTCTGCATATGTGTTTTTTGTTGAGTATCATATTTAATACATCAGGCTTTTATGGCTCATATAGTCTAATATAGGGAGAATATGTCCTAATTAGAGACTCAAACTGACCGAAAATATGCAATTTGGTGCAGATTCTGATATTTATTTGAATATATATATAATGCGATGCAATCCAATGCTGATTGAGAGCTGAAGAAATAACCACTCCTCAGAAGATGTGAGATGTTCTGGAGGCTTGTGAAGATCATTCCTCCGCTGAGAAACAGTGAAAGTAAAGCTTCTGGAAACAAACGCTCCTCAAAAGATCCTGAAGATCAGATTTGAGACACATTGATTCTTCTAAAAAATGATTGATGGAGAATCAAGTCAAGATTTGACAGCAGAAAGACACGTGAAGCAGCAGCTGAAGCTGGACGTTTCTACAATTACACTGAAAGAGCTTTTACATGATAAAAAAAGGATCAGTCAGATGACAGAAAGCATGGAGTAGAGTGAGTGCGACAGGTTTTTGATCATTTAGAGGCTTGTGTATCAAATACAACACAGCAGGCTTTATAGGGTTAAAAGCTTCCAAGAACAAGACTGAAAAAACGCAAAGTTCCATAAACCATGAAGAAGGAAAGAGAGGAGAAGGAGCAGAGAGATACGGACAGGTAGAGAGAGAGAGACTTTGGGATTCTTTCCCAAAAGTGATTAGCCAGAGGAAATGGGTCAGACAGAGAAGATAAGTTCAGGAGAAAACATTAACCCGAGCAAACCTGAGCATGTGCGCTGTAGATTCCACTGCGTACACTGACCAGACACAAAGACACAGAGAGAAAGAGCACAACCAACACAAAGCTCTCCTTCTCTAATTGTTCCTATAGAGAGACGGAGAGTAAATGAGGGAATAAAACATGTTTGTTTAGAGCTACTCGTCTGTGAACGGACGGCGTAATTAGATTCTGGCTGAGGAGAGTTAATTAACTAAGTGAATTAATTAGATCTAGTTTGAGAGAGGAGAGCACTGCCCAAAAACTCTGATTAAATTAGACCAGGTTGGATTCACCCCAAAACAGAGCGACCCGACGTGACACGACACACATGTGCTGCTTACTGCATACTACATACTGCACACTATTCACTCCACACTGGCTGATCATTAAAAAAAATAGTATGAGACACAGTATATGGAGTATGAAATGTGTTTAATTTAGTGGGCCGCATAGAAATATTATTTTGTATTTTAAACAATAATTTTGTATAAATATGTCTGAAATGTTGATGGAATATCAATTAGTCAAGAAGGAAACGGCAGCTGATTTCATTACTTGTTCATTCATCACACTAGAAATGGAAGGTCAAGTCAAACGCATTGCATTGTGGGATACAGTGTGGTTTGCTGTATAATGCACATTTAGATTATTGTAGTAGGACATCCAAGTATTACATGGGTACAGATAACAAATACTGTGCATACTGCAAAGAGAGCAAAAATAGTATGCTAGTATGCTATTCTAAACATACCCTGTTTTGTTATTAGCCAAGTTTCCATCCAGTTTTTTTGCGATGTTTTGTTATCGACGAAAAGAATATGCGTAAAAAAAAAACTTTGCGAAATTTGCTGTCTCCAGCCTCTTTCCATCCAACTTGCTTTTTACCGATAAAATGGTGTGCGTGATGACGTCACCCCTAAAAAAAAAGTAGCCAGGTTTCCATCCAAGGATTTTTTTGCGAAAAAATATTTAGTGCTTCAAAATTTTTACCGATATAGCTGCCATTTATCGATAAAATTTCACGTGTGTCGACACAATCTTTTTCCGTTTAACTTTAGCGCATAAAACCTATCGATAGTTCAAATGTCACAAAAAATTTGGGAAATTATTTTTGTCGAGAAAAGGGGCTTTAACGCAAATAAATGTGGTGTCACATGACAGAATTAGCCTATAGGCAGCATCCGTGATCGGGGTGTTGCTCACGTTAAAGCACCATTTCTCTGTAGCTCAAAAGCACATTAAATCATAGGCCTATTCAGATTATTAAATTGTATCTAAAATTATTTTATATATGGTAAGAAAAAGACGATTTACCTTACAAACATACATATCTTAATTTGGTGTTCCTTTACTTTGCAAGTTAAAATGTATAAATTTTGTACAAAAAGTAGGCCTACAAAACTTTACATTAATTAGTTTTGGCTTGTTAACTTATATTTTCATTCTTGTTTTGTTCTCAGTTCTGTTCTACCGTTAAATTGAAAGGATTTGTTGTGGAGTGAGGGGAAGTAAAATAGCATGGTTTTTCAATAGGCCTATGTTTGGCTGACTGTATTTTATTATAATAATGAACAGGCTGCGTTGTCAAGTTAGTAATGCTTAACTGTGTGCGTGAGTCGCCGGCACGATCACTTGATTTTTTTCAGTGGAAACAACTTACAATATTTCTTATTTTGTGTTCATATAAGAGTAAGACATTATTTGAAACCATTTTAAATATTTGTTTTATTTACATTCACAATAAAAACAAAATATTGTGCTTTTGTAAAATAAAGGAAACAAACAGGATACCGCTTTCTCAAGAGCGCATCACAAAAATTAATTTATTAATTATTTAGAAAATATTTAGCATATAAGCCTATTTATTTATTTTATAGCTTTATTATGTTTTTCTCCTTTGCAGAATCGCTGCAGGTGCGTGATGTGACCATGTGAATCCTCACGGTCGGTTGTTTATGCTGCTTTTTGCGAGTATAAAATGAATCCCCGGAAAACAATTTTTAATGGGTCACAGCCACGTAATTTAATTGTAATTTAACATAATCTTGTCAGTTAATGATTAATAATTGCTTAACGACCGTCGGTTGTTGGTAAGGAGAAATAAAATAACCGAAATGAGCATTCCTATTTCCAAAACAGTCCAATGAAAAGTTAATCAGAAAAAAAAAGAATACAACTGCAGCTGTTTATGAATATTGCTTGATGCTCAAGTATCTAAATAGTCTATAGGTCTAAGAAAAAAAAATCATGACACTTGTTAAAAATAATTTTATGTAGACAATTAAATAATACCCTATATCAGCGGTGGTGAACTCCGGTCCTGGAGAGCCGCAGCCCTGCAGAGTACAGCTCCAACCCTAATTAAAACTCACCTGCCTGTAGCTTTCTAGTAACCCTTCAGACCTTGATTAGCTTGTTCAGGTGTGTTTGATTAGGGTTGAAGCAAAACTCTGCAGGGCTGCGGCTCTCCAGGACCGACGTTCGCCACCCCTGCCCTATATAATAAAGTTTATTTTCAAATGGATGAAGAACAGGCTACTAACCTATGTAATTTGCGCAATATGTGAAATTATGTATGGAAACAGCTCAAGGGCTATAAATATATATATTTTTTTTTTACGATACACCATTTTATCGGTAAAAAGTATGTTGGATGGAAATAGGCTAGAGACAGCAAATTTCGCAGTTTTTTTTATGCATATTCTCTTTGTCGATAACAAAACATTGCAAAAAACTGGATGGAAACTTGGCTTGTGTCGACACATGAGAAATGTTATCGTTAAATGGCATTTCCGTCAGCGATATCGCTAGAAATTTTGAAGCGTTAAATATTTTTCGCAAAAAAATCCTTGGATGGAAATCTTGTTATTGTTAACTAAAACTAAAACTATTAAAAATAGTTTTCAGTCTGTGAAAATAAAATAAAATAAAATATTTGAAATATAAAATATAAAATAACATATAAATATTAGATGAATACAAAAAGTATACAGAAATTAAATGAATTGTTTTAAATTAAATTAGAAATGTTGCTTTGGTAACTAAAACTGACATTTAAAAAATGTAAGATAAATAGAAATACAAAATGGACAAAAGCACATAAAGGTACTAAAACTAAAATGAAACTGAAAATTACTAACACACACACACACACACATTCTTCCTCAGTCCTGATGTTGAAAATAACAGCTAATTTAAAATATGAATAAATACTACAATAGTATATAAATAATACTACAATAACACTGGTGTCAACTGAACTCACAAACACACAAACCTCCTCCATAGCAACTGCCTAGAAACCAGTTATTTTACTATCATTATAGTTTTTATTCATATTTTGAATTGGTTTTTATTGTTATATATTTAATTTTAAGTTTTAGTAATTTTGTTGTTTTTCCCCTTTATTTTTATTCGTTTTTGTTCTTTTAAAGATATGTCTATATCCTCCTGACTACCAGGAAAAAACTGTTTTGTGAATTTAGTATTTTGTCATGTCATTACATTGTTTATAGCATAAGAAAAATGTTGAAAAATAACATTTTTGAAAAATGATATTTTATTCATATGTTATGCCATGTTCTCTGTAGAGGACATCGGGACTTTAAAAAGTCCTGTTTTTAAAAAAAATTAAAAGACATGAATAGACATGAAAAGGCAAAAACAGTAGGATTTTTGTATTAACCAGAAATCAATTTTCATTTTTTTATACCAAACTTTATATAAAGATGATTCTCAACTATGTTATGAAAGATATATATATATTTTTTTAAATTTTAATGCAAAATGTGTGTAAAATCGGCATAAACGAGTTTTTCCCTTATATACAATATATATATAAACTGTATCTAATTTGCATATTAAATCGGGACTTTAAAAAGTCCTGTTTTTAAAAAAAATTAAAAGACATGAATAGACATGAAAAGGCAAAAACAGTAGGATTTTTGTTTTAACCAGAAATCAATTTTCATTTTTTTATACCAAACTTTATATAAAGATGATTCTCAACTATGTTATGAAAGATATTTAAAAAAATAAATAAATACAAATTTATGCAAAATGTGTGTAAAATCGGCATAAACGAGTTTTTCCCTTATATACAATATATCTATAAACTGTGTCTAATTTGCATAGTAATGTGTTTTTGGGGCAACATAGAATGAACAAATAAGTGCAATGATGGGAGTAATAATTAGCAAGATTTTCACAATAATATTTAATATTTAATAGGAATATTGATACATAATTTTTTCTCTATTCATTTGCTGTATCTCCCAAAATGTGTAATAAACATGCTTTAAGTCCTGGTGTCCTCTACAGTGGACATGTATGAAAGTGATGTCCTGTGTAATGTGTTTTTGGGGCAACATAGAATGAACAAATAAGTGCAATGATGGGAGTAATAATTAGCAAGATTTTCATAATAATATCTAATATTTAATAGGAATATTGATACATAATTTTTTCTCTATTCATTTGCTGTATCTCCCAAAATGTGTAATAAACATGCTTTAAGTCCTGGTGTCCTCTACAGTGGACATGTATGAAAGTGATGTCCTGTGTCATAACAGAAGGTCATATTTTGATTTGAAACCCCATAACATTTTCCTGAGATGTTGATTTATGACAAACATTTTGACAATTAGTCAGATTACAAAACATTATCATATTTCCATAAGGGTGTTACACTTGATCACTAAATGAATGTCAGCCATTTTTAAAGACCAAAGAGAGGGAGTGGTCACGGAGAAACATCCAATCATTTGGTATCTGAAAAGTCCAGAATGTGCTCTGTACAGGACATCCAGACTTAAAACTGTGACATGTAACGTCTGTATTATATTTGATTTCAGTTAACCATACTAGAAACCATTCTGAATACCTAAGCAACTGCCTAGCAACAGTCTCCCCCTTAAGCAACGGCCCAATAATAATCACTCTGAACATGTTAGTAACTGTGCCGTCAGTGCGTGTCGAGTGCGTTTACATACAACAAAACACTGATAACTATCAAAAATCTGCTCATTATAAAAACCCACAACACAAGACGAGACAAAACACACTTGCATTTTGAAGTTGTTGGGTTTCGTTGCATCCTCCAGTTTTGATAGCAAACAAAAAGTCTTAAACCGTTAACCGCTTTGCTCTCTCAACACCTAAACCACTCGCCCCCCACCACCCCCCCCCCCCCCCCTTTTAGCAACGGCCCAATTATAATCACTCTGAACATGTTAGCAACTGTAGCGTCAAGCTGCTGTCAGTGCGTGTCGAGTGTGTTTACATACAACAAAACACTGATAACTATCAAAAACCCACTCATTATAAAAACCCATAACACAAGAAAACGCACCTACATTTTGAAATTGTTGGGTTTCGTTGCATCCTACAGTTTTGATATCAAACACAAGACATATGAACAGTAGTAAAGATATTTACATGCAGTGTTAAACTGGGGGAAAGTCTTAAACCGTTAACCACTTTGCTAAAAAAATCATTTTGAATGTCAAAAATATCTATAAGACTAACAAAATCAGCCAAAAACATAATGTCAGCAGGTTTGTGTGAAGGCTTTGTGTTAGAAAATATCTGTATCTTAACTGGTTGTGTAACTAGTTTGAAAAGTAGTTGTTCTTTACATTTCTCACGTGAGTTAACAAACCAGCTCCAAACTCTCAGCTCTGCTCAGATCGGTCCGGATCCGCTGGATATAGAGCTGTTCGCGGCTCCAGACAGGAAACAGGTCCAGTTAAGTTATCCTCGTGAATTATGGGTAATCTGTTCCATCTCAAAATTCCTCCAATCACTCCCTATTTCCCTGAAACAAGAAAAAAAACTGATATATGAACCTGAATACACCCATTTATACATATATACATGCATGCACACACTAGCTCTGTTTGAACCCACACGCCGTCTATCTAGACAGCATTTTAAGGCATCATAGGTGCGGTCCTGACCTTCTCAAAGGTAGGCAGCATAATTATATATGCTTATAATTGTGCTGCCTACTAAGAGACCTTATTTTGGGAACATTCTAAGGTGGAATTGCTTACATCCTGCATGGTGAATGCCTGAACACATTTCTACTTTAAAAAACCATGCAATTCGAGGAAATTCTGTTTATAAATATATACTTGTGTCGTTCAATATGACAGGTATTGATAAAAATTAGTTCAGAGTTTAAGCAATAGTTTCTTTTTTTAGTCATTTTATTTGCTTTTGTCATTTTTGATTAAAAAATTTTCAAAAGTTTCAGACTTTTTTAGTTTATATAAATATAAGCATACATACTAACATTACACTGAAAATATATAGTAATATTTATAATAATATTAATAGCAATAATTAAAAATAACAAAAGTACATAATATTACTAAAAATGTAATTAAATTTAAAATCACAATATACTAACAATACACTGAAAATATAAATATAGTAATATTAATAGTAATATTAAAAGATATAATTAATAACTGCATAAGTACAAAACAAAATGAAGAAAAATTAAACTAAAATTTACTATGAAAATACTAATGCACTGAAATATAGCTAAAATAATATTTATAACAATAATGTTTTAAAAATAAGAAAATAAGTCAAAACATTAATACACAAATAGTAGTTTTACAAATAAAAAACAAGAACGATTACCTAAATTCATACACAGATAAATACAAATATTTACTAAAATTAAGTCAAAATCTAAAACTAAAAGCTAATTAAAAAAATATTAATAATAACTTTAACACTATATATATATAAAACTAAAACACCACTTGTTCAATCAAATTTTAAAAAATACACATTTTATATGGCCTATGTAAAACACAGTCTCTTCTAAGGATGCATTTGTGTTCAGAAGGATGCTGTCTATGTAGATGACTCACTAGCTAAGAACAGAGTTACTGTCTCTCCCACACACACACACACACACACACATTCTTCCTCAGTCCTGATGTTGAGCAGTGAAACAGACGTTGAATGCATTAAGTCTGGAGGTCAAAGGTCGTACGGCTCATTGTAGCCACAGAACCACAGTCAGAATTACTGTACCGCAAGACTCTCAGCATAACACACACTGCAGAAACCAGGACAAGTCGATTATACCAGTGTCCTGTGGTAAAACACGGTTTATTGCAGAAATAAATGTTGGCTATATATATTTTTGCTTAATTCAATACTGAAAAAATGTACAAAAATAGATCAGTCTATTTAAAACTGGACTATTTTGCACAATATTCATGTTCGCCAAACTCTGTTGGTATCAATAGTGAGTTGAGTGTGTTGCACGGTTCATGTGAGTAGCACAATTTCACTATTTTGTATTTTTTATGTACTGACCACTAAATATCTATTGTAAGTAAATAACAAACTAAAATATATTAATTTATTAGATAATTCACGAATAACTAAAAAAATACATAAATTCATTCATTTACTCATGAATAAATGAAAAACAATTATGCATTCATTAATAAATTCATTCATTATTAAATAACTAAATGCTAAAACAAATAAATTCATTCACAAGTAAAATGAATAAGTAAATAAAATTAATACATAAATACATAAATAATTAGCTAAGTAAAAAATTAAGTTCATTAATTAATGAATTAATCCATTCATAAACAAATTCATTAATTCATAACTAAATAAACAAACAAAAAAACAACATACACATTATATTTGCAAGTACATTTATTTTATTTGCTACAATAACATTACAAAGAGACAAAAAAGTGACTGCCAGCTGAAGGTATGTCATAACTGGCACTGTTCTGTTGATTATAGCAGGAACACTTACTTGCATACTCCTATACATGGCATAAAAAACCCTCACTCAATATCTTAGCATGAACTGCAAGAATTCTTGCAAGTCATGCATGTCTATTGCAGAAAATAACCTTGTGCTTTTCTGAGAAACACAGACACATTTGCATCGGTCTGCTGTTCAGTCTGTGAGCGCTTGGCGTTTCCGTCCGCCACTAACGCAACAGCTGCGCCGTGAAACCATAGACCGCGATTAGCCAGGCTGAGGTCAGAGATGCCGCAGTGAACGCAACAATTTGTCTTCTTTTCCTCTCACTGTGTTTGCATCATCTATCACTCGGCATCCCTCCTCCGCGTGCTGGAATGTTCCTCCACTCCCTGCACTCGGAGGAATTCCCCAGGAGCCAATCAGCTCACAGTCAGGAAGACGTGCTCTTTGGTGACCTTTCGCGGGAGAGGCGAACGAGCTGTCAGGGGTGAAAGGTCACGACCTGTGACCTCACTCACATCCACAGTTTCAGGCCTATTAGTGGCTCAAGCCATCATAATTAGTTAGCTCTGTGTGTGTGTGTGTGTGTGTGTGTGTGTGTGTGTGTGTGTGTGTGAGTGTTAGTGTGAGAGAGAGAGCGAGAGAGAGAGAGACGATGAATGAACAGCTCAGTTTCACACACTCCTCTGAGAAGTTAAGCCATGACCATAAGCCATGAGTATCCCATAATTTATGAATATTTCATACAATGTTTCAAAAGCACAACGAATGACATAAAACAGTGTGTGTCTGCATGTGCATTTGCCATATGTGTATCAGTGTTATTTTAGCTACATTTTATTTAGCAGTGTTATTAATATTATTATATTATAATATTATTATTAATATTTTGAAGTTTATAATTTGAGTTTTTATATTTACAGTCTATTTTTGGTATATCTTCATTTTAATGTAAAGTTAAATTTTTAGTAATGTTATGTGTTTTTGTCCTTTTTATTACTTAGTTTTTTTCTTAAATAATACTATTCATAATTCTATAAATTTTACTTTATTTATACTTTCAGTTTATTATTTTCATTTAAAAATTAGTTACATTTTTAGTAGTTTTATGTGCTTTTGTCAATTTTATTAGTCTTGGCAGTGGCTCAAGCCATCATAATTAGTTAGCTCTGTGTGTGTGTGTGTGTGTGTGTGTGTGTGTGTGTGTGTGTGTGTGAGTGTTAGTGTGAGAGAGAGAGCGAGAGAGAGAGAGACGATGAATGAACAGCTCAGTTTCACACACTCCTCTGAGAAGTTAAGCCATGACCATAAGCCATGAGTATCCCATAATTTATGAATATTTCATACAATGTTTCAAAAGCACAACGAATGACATAAAACAGTGTGTGTCTGCATGTGCATTTGCCATATGTGTATCAGTGTTATTTTAGCTACATTTTATTTAGCAGTGTTATTAATATTATTATATTATAATATTATTATTAATATTTTGAAGTTTATAATTTGAGTTTTTATATTTACAGTCTATTTTTGGTATATCTTCATTTTAATGTAAAGTTAAATTTTTAGTAATGTTATGTGTTTTTGTCCTTTTTATTACTTAGTTTTTTTCTTAAATAATACTATTCATAATTCTATAAATTTTACTTTATTTATACTTTCAGTTTATTATTTTCATTTAAAAATTAGTTACATTTTTAGTAGTTTTATGTGCTTTTGTCAATTTTATTAGTCTTGGCTTTTTTAATTACTACTATTAATATTACTACACATATTACTATATTTATATTTTCAGTTTATTATTAATAATATTTTATTTTACATTTTTGTTTAGTTTTTATACATTTTAGGTGCTATTTTTATGATTTTTTTTATTTTAATCTAAATAATACTATACATTTTACTTTATATTTTAAGCTTATTAGTAGTATATTTTTAAATTTTTGTAATTTTTGTAATTTTATGCACTTTTAGTTTTTATATTACTATTTATATTATTATAAATATTAATATATTTATATTTTCAGTTTATTATTAATATATTTTCATTTAAATTGCTTATTTTTCAGTCTTTTAGCTTTTGTCATTTTGATTTGTTTTTTTATATTGCTATTTAGGTTTAGTTTAGTTTTAGTAGGCAACATTTCTAATTTTCACTTATTCTACATTTTCATCTACACTTCATATACAGTGTTATAGTATTTCAGATTTGTTTCAGCTAACAAAAATGTTTTGAATAGTTTTATTTGAGAATAATAACCCTGTAGTGTGTGAATGTTTCACTGGTACCTTCATTCTGTCCGTCTGATTGCCGGCACACAGTCGCTGCACATCCATTGACTCTCAGAGAGAGAGGCGCAGTGAGGAGAAACAATACAGGCGTTTGCCCCGCGGCCCATGCACTTCCCCTGCTGGAGCCCCGGAGGCAGGTGGGCGGGTCACAGCGTCATTAAACTGCACTAATGAGTGTGTGATTGACGAGCGGCTCAGCCTATGACCTTATAATGAGGGCCGGGCCTGAGAACAGAGAGAGAGAGGAAAAGTAGCAGAAGAAAGAAAGAAACTGGGTTTTATGGGAAATGTCTGTTAGCGATTAAAGTCAGTTCAACACACACTATAAAACTAGCTGTAATAGAGCGCGCGCACACACACACACACACACACAGTAATACCCTATTAGTTCAACAAGTGGACCGCGGGAGGAACTGATTCCCACAGAGCAATAAAACCCACCCGGACTTGTCACTAAGTGTGTGTGTGTGTGTGTGTGTGTGTGTGTGTGTGTGTGTGTGTGTGTGTGTGTTAACAGCTGTGTAAGAATCAGTCTCAACATGCTTTAATACAGAAGTCGCCAAAACGTTACAAATCAGGATCAGATGAGACTCTCTGTCTCTGAAGCTGCATCCCAGATCACAATGCATGACAACTGCATATATTAGTATATTTCCAACACACACACACACACACACACACACACACACGCATGCACACACACATATATATATACATAAATGTATGCATGAAACTGTTACACCCCTATATATTAGATAGATAGATAGATAGATAGATAGATAGATAGATAGATAGATAGATAGATAGATAGATAGATAGATAGATAGATAGATAGATAGATAGATAGATAGATAGATAGATAGATAGATAGATAGATAGACAGATTAAAATGGATAAACAGAAAGATAGATATATAGACAGATAAAAAGACAGACAGACAGACCTGGACAGACAGATAGACGTCTGACAGATAGATAGATAGATAGATAGATAGATAGATAGATAGATAGATAGACAGACAGACAGACAGACAGACAGACAGATAGACAGATAGATAGATAGATAGATATTTTATTTTATTTTATAAGTTTTATTGAGTTAGTACAATGTAATAATAAATAACATTTAGCATGTCTGGGAAATTGATGAATTGTTTGATATCACTGTACACTGAAGTTAGATTTTTGCTGTTTCATGAATTATTGTGTTTCATAATTTTGCTTACAAAGCCCATAATAGACTATTTAATGGCAGGTTTCTATTGTAACCAAAAATATATTTTGTATAATGTGGGTAACCAAACCCAGAATGTGGGTTTCTGGCAGCCTTCGACTTATATGGGGACAAATTCTATGGAAGTCAGTGGCTACCAAGCCAGCAGCTGTTTGGTTAGCAGTATTTTGTAAAATATCTTATTTTGTGTTCAACAGAAAAACGAAAGTCATAAAGGTTTGGAACAACTTGAGCTTGAATAAATGATGACAGAATTTTCATTTTTAGGAGACTACCCCTTTAACATGTTCAGTGATGTGTGAATGGACATTTATGTCTAACTACCTTTATTCATCAGGCCCCAGATGTTCATGTGCTTCAGGTTGGATTATTTCATGATCCCGCATTCATTATGAGTCTTTCTTGCAATTTCCATGAGGTCGTATAATCAAACACACACATGTAGAAAAGAGCAGAGGTTCGTCTCGCTTTACACGAAGACGAGACATGAAATATGGAACGGAAACTTGGAGTCAGGCAGGAGAAGCAGCGAAACAGAATAAACTGTATATTGCTTGAATGTAACACAGCTGATTGTGTGTTTATCTACACAACAAATGTGTAGAGAAAAAAAAACATACAGTCCTGAGGGGCACTCACACACACACAATCAATAGGAAGCATGTGTATAACTGAGCGTTTCCCCCTGTAATTCAAGCTTTTAACTGTGTGTGTGTGTGTGTGTGTGTGCGTCTTTAAATTCCAACATGGCCAATGAAAGCTGATGTAGTTGTTGTAATTAAATGTAACACAGGTCTATAAACAACTCAAGTTTTCCTCTGTGCGTGTGTGTGTGTGTGTGTGTGTGTGTGTGTGTGTGTGTGTGATCATGTGAAATTATCTGAATGAGACTGAAATGAATCTCAGTCAAGTGTCTGTTTCTCTCTAATGTAATTCTAGCAGTACTGCTTTGTGTGTGTGTGTGTGTGTGTGTGTGTCTGTGTGTGTGTGTGTGTGTGTGTGTGTGTGTGTGGGTGGGTGGGTGGATGGGTAGTGTGATGCCTTAAGGGGCTTGACACACAAAAACTGCACGCACACAAATACATTTACAGCTTTTATTAGTCATTTTGTGTAATCATTATAATCAGACTTAATTGCAATGATCTCAACTGGTTACAGAACTTAGATACAATCACTGTGTGTGTGTCTGTGTGTGTGTTTGAAAGGATGAATCTGACACTAGATTAATGATGAGGTGTGACCTCATTAACGTGGAAAGCACTTCCTGTACAACACACACACACACACAGTCTTTCTCCAGCTTCATGTTAAACTATCTATGCTGAGATGTGTGTTATCCAGTGTTGTGTGTGTGTGTGTGTGTGTGTGTGTGTTGGGGCTCTTGGGTGGTAATGTAGTGTATCAGTGAGGAAGCTGATGTTATTTCTGGACAAATGAGCGGAGTGTTGGCAGCATGTGTATGTGTAATTCGTTTATTATGGCGTTCTACAGAATACTGCTGTACGATGGCCGATCATCAAAACAAACACAACCACAGTGACCGACACACACACACACACGCACGCACAGCTCTCACACGCTATTCTATTTCAAATGTAAATATACTCAGAGTTCATCTCACTGTTTAATGATGATGCCGAGCAAACATTCTAGACACTCATTCACGCATATAAATGCATATAAACTAAATGAACTATATTATCAAACATTATCCATATTGCAGTTGTATAGATTTGTGTGTGAAAGATATACTTTTTGTTGTTTGTATTATATTTGGTTGTGTAACTTTCTACATTTAACTTCAGTGGCTATTTTTGTAATATTTTGATCAGTTTTGAGTTACTTTCTTAGATTTTTTGTTACATTTCTTTAACTATATGTAACTTGCCTAATAAGGCAAGTGATAAACCAAAATTAGAGTATTATATTATATATTCTATAACTAATGTTTACTACTTGCAATGATTATTTATTTATATATATATATATATATATATATATATATATAT
>NW_015505471.1:117721-118765 GCF_001515645.1 Sinocyclocheilus grahami
GTGTGTGTGTCTGTGTGTGTGTGTGTGTGTGTGTGTGTGTGTGGGTGGATGGGTGGATGGGTAGTGTGATGCCTTAAGGGGCTTGACACACAAAAACTGCACGCACACAAATACATTTACATAGTCATTTTGTCATTTTGTGTAATCATTATAATCAGACTTAATTGCAATGATCTCAACTGGTTACAGAACTTAGATACAATCACTGTGTGTGTGTCTGTGTGTGTGTTTGAAAGGATGAATCTGACACTAGATTAATGATGAGGTGTGACCTCATTAACGTGGAAAGCACTTCCTGTACAACACACACACACACACACACAGTCTTTCTCCAGCTTCATGTTAAACTATCTATGCTGAGATGTGTGTTATCCAGTGTTGTGTGTGTGTGTGTGTGTGTGTGTGTGTTGGGGCTCTTGGGTGGTAATGTAGTGTATCAGTGAGGAAGCTGATGTTATTTCTGGACAAATGAGCGGAGTGTTGGCAGCATGTGTATGTGTAATTCGTTTATTATGGCGTTCTACAGAATACTGCTGTACGATGGCTGATCATCAAAACAAACACAACCACAGTGACCGCCACACACACACACACGCACGCACGGCTCTCACACGCTATTCTATTTCAAATGTAAATATACTCAGAGTTCATCTCACTGTTTAATGATGATGCCGAGCAAACATTCTAGACACTCATTCACGCATATAAATGCATATAAACTAAATGAACTATATTATCAAACATTATCCATATTGCAGTTGTATAGATTTGTGTGTGAAAGATATACTTTTTGTTGTTTGTATTATATTTGGTTGTGTAACTTTCTACATTTAACTTCAGTGGCTATTTTTGTAATATTTTGATCAGTTTTGAGTTACTTTCTTAGATTTTTTGTTACATTTCTTTAACTATATGTAACTTGCCTAATAAGGCAAGTGATAAACCAAAATTAGAGTATTATATTATATATTCTATAACTAATGTTTACTACTTGCAATGATTATTTATTTATATATATATATATATATATATATATATATATAT
>NW_015505471.1:121176-122271 GCF_001515645.1 Sinocyclocheilus grahami
TGTGTGTGTGTGTGTGTCTGTGTGTGTGTGTGTGTGTGTGTGTGTGTGTGTGGGTGGGTGGGTGGATGGGTAGTGTGATGCCTTAAGGGGCTTGACACACAAAAACTGCACGCACACAAATACATTTACAGCTTTTATTAGTCATTTTGTGTAATCATTATAATCAGACTTAATTGCAATGATCTCAACTGGTTACAGAACTTAGATACAATCACTGTGTGTGTGTCTGTGTGTGTGTTTGAAAGGATGAATCTGACACTAGATTAATGATGAGGTGTGACCTCATTAACGTGGAAAGCACTTCCTGTACAACACACACACACACACACACAGTCTTTCTCCAGCTTCATGTTAAACTATCTATGCTGAGATGTGTGTTATCCAGTGTTGTGTGTGTGTGTGTGTGTGTGTGTGTGTTGGGGCTCTTGGGTGGTAATGTAGTGTATCAGTGAGGAAGCTGATGTTATTTCTGGACAAATGAGCGGAGTGTTGGCAGCATGTGTATGTGTAATTCGTTTATTATGGCGTTCTACAGAATACTGCTGTACGATGGCTGATCATCAAAACAAACACAACCACAGTGACCGCCACACACACACACACGCACGCACGGCTCTCACACGCTATTCTATTTCAAATGTAAATATACTCAGAGTTCATCTCACTGTTTAATGATGATGCCGAGCAAACATTCTAGACACTCATTCACGCATATAAATGCATATAAACTAAATGAACTATATTATCAAACATTATCCATATTGCAGTTGTATAGATTTGTGTGTGAAAGATATACTTTTTGTTGTTTGTATTATATTTGGTTGTGTAACTTTCTACATTTAACTTCAGTGGCTATTTTTGTAATATTTTGATCAGTTTTGAGTTACTTTCTTAGATTTTTTGTTAAATTTCTTTAACTATATGTAACTTGCCTAATAAGGCAAGTGATAAACCAAAATTAGAGTATTATATTATATATTCTATAACTAATGTTTACTACTTGCAATGATTATTTATTTATATATATATATATATATATATATTGTATATTTATGCAATTGTTTGTTTGTTTGCTTCTGCTTGCCAAGTCATGCA
>NW_015505471.1:122281-127078 GCF_001515645.1 Sinocyclocheilus grahami
AGGGGGGGGGAATTATTTTGTTGTAATTTTATGCTAGTTTTTTATTGTATTTTGTTGTGTAACTTTTTGGTAACATACTGTTAATTTTTTAGTTACTATGTTAGATTTTTTGTTACTTTTGTTTGGTTTTTATGCGTGTTACATTTGATTGGTTCCATTTTATTGGGATGACCAAATACCACATAGGATTTAAATAAGCATAAAAATAATACAAAAGGGCAGCCCAAAGCTATCACAAAATATCAGCTCAAGACAGTACCACTACAAAACATTGCACAAAATAACTAAAGTAACGCAAAAACTGATATGCAATGTATCAAAAATAGAGACAACAACTGAAAACCCTTTTTTAGTTTCGTTTTATTGTCTTACTTTTAATTATTTTGATACATTTTGTTGTTACTTCTGTTATTTTGTGTAATTTGATTGGTACATTTGTTATTTTTGATACTTTGCATATTAGTGTTAGCATACTTGTTATTTTTGCAGTGGTACTTTCTTGAGTTAATCTTTTGTACATTTTTGTGCTGCCTTTTTGTATTGCTTTTGTGTCTTTTTTTTATTACTGAGTGATGTTTGGATGACAGTAGCGGATCAATAACCAGCGCAACAAGACAGAGAGAAATCATTTCATAGCAAATATTTAAAAGAGTTCCATCAAAACACATCAAACTGTTCAAGAATCTCCACTCAGACATGTTGTTTTACAGACAGACGTTTACACAGTGAGTTTGACCCTGGACACTTCCTCTGTTTCTGGACATTTTTTATTTTTCCTGTCCTGTGTGTGTGTTGAGATGCTCAGTCTGGTGTAGCCTTTACACAAAGACAGGAAATACAGAAATCAGGCTGTGGTGGATATTAGCTCTGTGTGTGTGTGTGTGTGTGTGTGGGAGGGGCTCACAGACTGAACTACATGAATAAGTCAATTATATCAGCAAACCATTGACACACACTTGGACTTCCTGCCAGTGAACACACATTTAAGCTTCAGTTATAGCGAGTGAGTGAGTGAGTGAGTGAGTGAGTGAGTGAGTGAGTGAGTGAGTGTGTGTGTGTGTGTGTGTGTGTGTGTGTGTGTGTGTGTGTGTGTGTGTGTGTGTGTGTTTAGCGGATCCAGTTGTGTGAAACACATGACTATAAACCAGTCATCAGGTCAGGGAAGTGACAGTCATCAGATCTGCATGTGTGAATGTTTTAAAGCCGTTTAATTTAAGTCTGAACCCTAACGGCAGTCTTTGTCTGTATAGAAACATTCACTGGAACTTGAGGATCATTAGCTGCATGTTCAAAGTCTGTGCTCACTAATGGAACTTCTAATTTAATTTGTGGGTGGAGCATATTCATCTGACCAATCACAGCACTCATATAAACAGGTGTTTACCTCATTCTGTCTAGCCACTGATGCCAACTTTAATTTCATAATGACATCCTTGACTTAAATTAGAGAAAACTAAAGAAAATCTGCTTATCATTTACAAATTGCTTATCCAAATTGATTTAAGCAGATTTTGGGAGGTAAATTCTACAAAAGGACATACTATATGCTGTATACTTAAAATTAGTATATGAAACAGTATACAACACTAAATGCTTTAAACTGTAGTATGCTGTCATTGTCACATGACCAGTTTGTGGCGTTTTTAATTCAACAAGCGACATGCAATTATAACCTCAAAATAAAACACAATTAAATTTTGAGTCAAAAACAACAGATATTCATAGAACATCAGTTTGAGCTGCAGTGCATTGTGGGATATAATTTATCATATAACGCTCTAGTTGTGTATAGCACAAATTGGCAAATGCAGCGTTTTGTATGCATATAGTGAATACATTCTGCATTTCTAGCATGATTAATGTGATATTTTGAAACTTTACTTCACAAGCTCTGCTTTCCCAGCATGCACCTGGATCTGCAGACCTCCACATACAGATGTGTTTCTTACTCACTGAAGGCAACCATCTGTGGCCTAAAGGTTCAGGATCGGGGTCAGCAAGGTCACTGGTTCAAATCCGGGGGTGATTGATGGCTTCCATTGTTTTTTTGTACAATAATTCAATTGGATAAAAAGGTAAACAGTATCAAAATGCAATTAATTATTTTATTATACACTTCTATTATACACATTTCTGTTCTTATTATTTTTGTCAAGTATATGCTGTTTTTCTTGGAAATACATCACATATTGGAAGTAAAATGGTTTGTTTTATGTTGACATTATATGTTGGTTGATTCCACGATGAGATAGGATCATATCAAATGTACAGTAGTTAGATTTTTAGATTAAAGGTCTCTTAATTAAGTCTGATAAACAAACAAAACCACCAGCAGACAAAATTAACAACAATCCATGTTCTTACTGACCCATACTGTATAGTGGAGGATTTCCTATTGATAGCATCAGAGACCACACACACACACACACACACACACAACTGCATAACAACTCCCTTCCCATCACCACAGAGACATTTCCTGTCTCCATTGTCCTGCTAGAGAACATACTGACCATAGCACGCACAGACACACAACATACCCATAGGGCACATTACACAGACACACTACAACACAAATACTCTCCCACACACTGAATAACAACAGAGACGCACACAATAGCATGTGTGCACATGACTGTAGTTCTACACACAATGGCAGTGTGTGTATTTTGAGATATGGCTGCAAGTATAACGTCCCAGTGAAGGGGTGGAATTTGCACTCAGCAGAATAGAAACCTGTAAAACATCACATCGCTGATTGTTAGTCGCCACCGATGTGAAAAGTCTTTAGTTAGTTAATTTCTTTTCTACAACAAAACACTACTTTGCTGTTGATTCGATCGGTTCTTATGGATGGTTTAATGCATTGAATCAAATAAATGATTCACTGATTCATTTGTCTATGCTCTGTATTTCTGTAGTGAAATATTTAAGGGAATAGTTCACCCAAAAATTTAAATTTGCTGAACATTTACTCACCCTCAGGCCCTCCAAGATTAGTTAGATGAGTTTGTTTCTTCATCAGATTTGGAGAAATGTAGCATTCCATCACTTGCTCAGCAATGGATGCTCTGCAGTGAATGGGTGCCGTCAGAATGAGAGTCCAAACAGCTGATAAAAACATCACAATAATCCACAAGTAATCCACAGCACTCCAGTCCAGCAGTTAACATCTTGAGAAGACAAAAGCTGAAACAGAACCATCAAGACATTTTAACTTTAAACGATTGCCAAAATAAATAGTCCATAATCCATAATAATGCTTCCTCCGGTGAAAAAGTGCTCTGGTCTGAATCAGGAGAGAAATCTGCACAGATCAAGCACTGTTTAACAAAATGGTCCAAAACAGCTCTAAACAAATATATTGGTGAATTTTGATGTGAGAGACAACAGGAGATGCACTTTTTCTCTGGAAGAAGCGTTATTATGGACTCAAATTTTTAGCCAGAAGTGAAGGTTTAAAGTTAAAACGTTTTAATTATGGATTTGTTTCTTACAAACATGAAGCTTCACACAGTGTTAACTGATGGACTGGAGTGGTGTGGATTACTTGTGGATTATTGTGATGTTTTTATCAGCTGTTTGGACTCTCATTCTGATGGCACCCATTCACTGCAGAGGATCCATTGGTGAGCAAGTAAAAAGGTAAAAGTGTGCTTCTTTTTTACACTGAGAATGACAAAAGTTTTTTTTTTTTTTTCCAGAAATATAATGGAAAACAGTATTTGGTTTTCCATTTTTTTTACACCGAAAAATCAAAAGTTTTTTTTTTTTTTTTTTTTTACATCAATTCACCCTATTTAAACAGATACTGTTCCTTTAAATAGCTTCACTGTATTTAGCCAGCATTTGTGAAGAGCTTAGTGCTAAAAGTGCTGCTTGACTCTAATTCATCTACTTTAAATTATGAGTAGCTTGTTGTTTGGCAAACTTCAGCTTCACACACGCAGACCACATAAACCACACAACCAGCCAAAATCAAAGCAGCAGCCGAGTTTCAATCATACAGAAACATTCCACTAAAGAAAAAAATGTTGTGGTTTTGTTGCTGAGACGCATGAACCCACAAGCAGCCCGGCAGCCTTCCCAGAAAACAACTATATTTCTGACAAGCTCTCTAATGCAACCACAACAAACACACACACACACTGGATGCTTATGGGTCTAAAGATATCGATGGGTTGAGGGGGGTTAACTCGCCAACAAGCTCAGATTTATGATGTGTTCAAGGAGACATTTATCAAACAGCTACTGACACGCACACACACACTTAAATTGGCTTGTTTGATTTGAATAAAATAATTGATTTGATTTGCTGACTGCTTGGTTGAATGATTTGATTGGTTGCAATAACTGAGGGTGTTTTCATCTTGAATCACAAATAAGATCTCAATAAAGGAATTGTTGACCCAAAAATGAAAATTTGCTGAAAATGTCCTCACCATCAGGCCATCCGAGATGTAGAGGAGTTTGTTTCTTCATTAGATTTGGAGAAATTTAGAACTCCATCACTTGCTCAGCAATGGATCCTCTGCAGTGAATGGGTGCCATCAGAATGAGAGACAAAACAGCTGCTAAAAACATCACAGTAATCCACAAGTAATCCACAGCACTCCAGTCCAGCAGTTAAAGGGGTCATATGATGCAATTTCAATTGTTGCTTTCTCTTTGGAGTATTACAAGCTCTTGGTGCATAAAGAAGATCTGTAAAGTTGCTACTAAAGTCTCAAATCCAAAGAGATATTCTTTATAAAAATTAAGAGTCAGCCACGCCTCCCTAAAACGGCTCGTTCTAAC
>NW_015505471.1:127659-165135 GCF_001515645.1 Sinocyclocheilus grahami
AATCGACGTGTTTCAGAAAGGCGGGGCATAGAGGAGAAATAATAATGTACAGTATGTGGAAAATAATGTGTTTTTTTAACCTTAAACCGCATTAACACATTTCATTACACCAAATACACAAAATAATGTTCTTTTTAGCAGCATCATATGACCCCTTTAACACCTGGAGCCAAAAGCTGTGTGTTTGTAAGAAACAAATCCATCAAGATGTTTTAACTAAAATACAAGTCCATAATCCATAATAATGCTTCCTCCAGAGAAAAAGTCCATCTCCTGTTGTCTCTCACATAAAAATCCAGCCACATATTTGTTCAGAGCTGTTTTGGACTGTTTTGGTTTGTAAACGGTGCTTGATCTGTGCAGATTTCTCTCCTGATTCACAACAGACCTTTTTTTTTACTGGAGGATGTGTTATTATTATGGATTATAGACTTGTATTTTAGCAAAGGGTTGAAGTAAAAAAATGCCTTGATGGATTTGTTTCTTACAAATGCAGCTTTTAGCTTCTCAAAACATTAACTGCTGGACTGGAGTGGTGTGGATTACTTGTGGATTATTGTGATGTTTTTATAAGCTGTTTGGACTCTCATTCTGACGGCACCCATTCACTGCAGAGCATCCATTTCTGAGCAAGTGATGCAATGCTACATTTCTCCAAATCTGATGAAGAAACAAACTCATCCTAATCTTGGATGTCCTGAGAGGGATACTTTTTCAACAAATGTTCATTTTTGGGTCAACTACTCCTTTAAATCCTAACTGTTTCTCATGAACACGGACGCAATTGAGTTATTTGTGCCTATTTTAATTTCTCCTAATGAATTTGAAGTGAAATTTAGACAGAAATATGCTAATAAGAACTCCATTAAGACTCTTGCAACTTCTGAGCAATAAAGTTTTCAGTTACAACTCAACAGATCAATAAACCCATTTAAACAACAAAGTGTTTGAAGTAAATAAGCTTCAGAGTTTGTGTCCATGACAACTTCAGATAAATTGTTGCCAGACCCTGTCGCCATGGTTATGCTTCTCGGACACCGTACTAATTAACCGGGAAAGTTTTACACTGCTACAGCTTGTACACACACACACACATTTCATTAGACACAATACAAACACCATTTTTATCCTGTTGATTCAAGCGTTCCTTCTGTTTCAACTTGGATTCCATCCAGAGCAGCTGCTACACATGCGTTTACTTATCTGAATGAGGACATACCACAGACTTCTATTGTTTTATTTACAGCTGATTATGACGACTGAGTGTCCCAAACCCTCTAAGGAAAACTTTTGCATTAAAAAAAAAATGTGCTCTTTCTCAACCTGGATCCAAACACTTAGTGCATGCATTTGGGAGAATGACTGAATGAACGACTGGAAGAGCGTGCAATGGTGCAAGAGGAAACTTTCCAAACATGCCATTTAAAACCTAATCATTACTGATTGCTGTTGCTGTTGTGTGATTAACATAACCCCTCTTGATATTAGTGCAATTATTTATTTAATTTACACATTTAAATGGCACATTTTAAAGCATTTTTGGAAGTGCATCATTAACTCCTAATGACTCTGAATTAGTCTATTGTGTTTCACACATCCAGACATTAGGCTCATTTAAAGTCATTATGGCTTCACTAAACGACACTGAAGCACTAATGTCTCTCAGCAGACTATTGTGTTGCACACACTGCATACTGTGCATCATGTTTATCATTCTACAACCATCTTGATTGCTAAGAATATTCACGGACAATCAGCTGAAGCGACTGAAGGCTGCTGGGATAGTCGTCCTGACAGCATTGCAGCACAATCTATCGGCTCATTACCATTTTAATAGCTGCTCCACGGATACCAGCCTGCTTGTCTCCTTTTTCTCAGTCTGTCATTTAAAACCTGCTAATTACTGCTGACCTCCGCTCGTCAGGGTCACGGGAGGGGGTTGGGAGCAGGCCGGGTGTCGGGCAGGGGGTTTTATTCTGATAGTTAGTGACCAGTGAGGCGAAACAGAGGGAGGAGACGCATCAATCTAACGCTTGTAATCTGGGTTCAGACCCCCAAATCTCCGTCCAAAAGAGAAGTTTCTTCACACGGATCACTTTAATCAGAGTTTGGATCCCTGCTGCACTACACTCAATAACTAGCTTTAAGGAAAAAAACATCTAACAGGGAAAGTTCTCCGAATGGTCCGGTAAGGTTAAAGTTTTGTTACACTTTTTAAACGTTGCTACTTGTTTCAGAACGGCCAGGGAACATTCAAAAGTAACATTCCCATAATGTTTGCAAAATTGTTCCCTATTAAATTTCGCATAACCCAGGAAAAAAACCTTTGTAACTACATGCAGGGCAATATTGTTTTAAAAAAACACATTGGAAATGAAATCATTTGTGTTAGAAATGTAAGATATTATCATGGATTGTGTTTCACACTTCAACGGACCCTCTCGCTCTGGCACGAGACTGCGTCTGAACTCCGGTAACAGCTCGCGCTGGAATTCATGGCTCGGTTCGGCTTCGGGCTCGCGCTGCTGGCGCTCGCCGTGGCGCTTGCGCACGCGTTTGGGGACGAGGAGGAGATGAGCTGCGACCCGATCCGCATCTCCATGTGTCAGGATCTCGGATACAATGTGACCAAGATGCCGAACCTGGTGGGAAACGTGCTGCAGTCCGACGCCGAGCTGCAACTGACCACATTCACACCGTTAATACAGTACGGCTGCTCGAGCCAGCTGAAGGTGAGAGTTCACAGCACACACACACACACACACACACTGTAACTAGATCCTACACATCACACACACATTTTTAAATCTTGACATGATATGAAAGCAACAACATCAGAAAAGCAGTAACATTATGACGATATTATTATTATTAAAATCCTCATTACATTATAAAAACAATAATCACTATGATAAATAACAATATAATTACAAAATAATTATTAATCATTATTGTGACAAAGGAACAATTAATTAAAATAACGATTTATAGTAATACGCATAATCACAATAATAAAAAATATTCTTTATAAAATTATGATTAATAATAAATTACAAAATTGTAATATTTCAAACAAATATATCAAATATAAATATATATGAAACATTTATTTTTATCATTGTTATTAATAATTATTGTGACAAGGGAAAGATTCAAATGTTTCATAATAATTTTAATGATCATTATTTTTTAGTATTAGTATTATTATGATAATTATTATTATTACGGTTTTTATTAAGGTGCCAGTAATGTTTACAAACAATAATGTAAAACAGTCATTCCAATCAAGTACTTCTAATTCAGAATTTTACCCAGAATTTGCATTCACACACACACACACACACACACTGTACTCAGGCTCTACACACAGTGTGTTTGTCTCATTATACTTGTGACGACCAGATTCCTGGAATTGTCTTAATAAATGCCTTAAAACGAACTTGTGCTGGTCTGTATTAGTGAAAGGCGTTCATAAACTGGCCAAATGATCTCTTAATACACTAGGAGCTTTCTGTAAGTGTATAAATATATTAATTATCTTAATAAGCATAATTCCAAGTTGATTAATTCGAGGACAGTATGAAGTCCTTGTAAGTGTGTGTATATGTGTGTGAGTATTGAAGACAGAGGCAGTTGTTGTTTTATTGATTCAGCGCAGAGAAGAAACCTCCCACTCGGATTCCCGTGTGTGTTTGCTGGAGAATCTCGTGATTAAAGCTGCTTTAGATGCTGCCCGGTTATCACAAACATCTTAAAGCGAGAGCACTTCTGCCCAAAGCTGCTCTTGGATATGAAAATGGCATATTGAGGCATGTTTTTCAATCCACAATTGTTGATTTCTTGAAGTGTATGTGACCACAGCACAAGTTTGTAGCTTCCTCTTATGAGAGCAGTCCTGCATCACAGAATTTCCCTACTCGTACACCCATAACATACAAAACTCACAAACACTTGGAACAGACATGCAACACATACCATCTGCACGTGTATAAAGCAACAAGCCAATGGTTTCTTCTCCTTTAGAGCTTCAGAAAACAAAGTTGAAAAGCCCAAATTTGTGCCGTTTAGGCATGCCAATTGCACACATATAATGTGACAAACCAGTGTTTTTCTCCTTTACAGCCTCAGAAAAAGTGCAATACTAGAATCACACATTTGAAAAGCACTCATTTGTGACACTTAGACATGCAACACATGCCACCTGCACACATATAATGTGACAAATTGATGTTTTTCTCATTTAAACTTTTGAAAAACATGCAATACAAGAAAAACAATTAGACATGCAGCACGTGTCACCTGCAAACATAATGTGACAAAGCATAATGTGACCTCATTAAGAGCTTTAGAAAACATGCAATTCTAAAAAACACATTGATACTGCACACGTGATGTGACAAAGGCAATGTTTTTCTCCATTAGAGCTTCTGAAAAAAAATGCATTACTAAAAAACACATTTGATGATGCAACAAAAGCAATGTTTTTCTCCAGTAGAGCTTCTGAAAACATGCAATACTAGAAGAACTGCAGATGGCATGTGTTGCATATCTATGATGCGACAAACCAATGTTCTTCTCTAGGCCTACAGCTTCGAAAAAGATGCAATACTAGAAAACAAATCTGATGCTGCACACGTGATTCGACAGACCAATGTTTTTCTCCTGTAGAGCTTCTAAAAACATGCATTACTAGAAAACACGTGTGAAAAGCACAAATTCGTGCACGTCAATTTAGAAGCTCTCCTGATTTTTCAAGACATATTTTGTGTGTTTGCAAATATCTAATCCTCTCCCCGGCTTTGCTTT
The DNA here is from genome assembly GCF_001515645.1 of Sinocyclocheilus grahami. NCBI lineage: Eukaryota > Metazoa > Chordata > Actinopteri > Cypriniformes > Cyprinidae > Sinocyclocheilus > Sinocyclocheilus grahami. The sequence goes on from NW_015505471.1 coordinate 132,466, forward strand.
CTTGCAGTTCTTCCTATGCTCCGTCTACGTTCCCATGTGTACGGAAAAGGTTCCCATCCCGATCGGCCCGTGTGGCAGCATGTGCTTGTCTGTAAAAAGGAAGTGTCTTCCGGTCCTGCAGGAGTTTGGTTTTGTGTGGCCGGAGCTCTTGAACTGCAGCCTGTTCCCGCCCAACAACGACCAGAACCACATGTGCATGGAGGGTCCGGGCGACGAGGACCTGCCGTTTCACGCCGTCCGGCCGATGCCGCCACAGGAGGAGGAGTGCATGGCGCTGGGAGACGGTGTGGAGAAGTATGCATGGGTCAAGCGCAGCGGCAGCTGCTCGCTGCAGTGCGGATATGACACGGGATTGTACCAGCGACAGTCCAAAGTCTTTACCGATGTGTGGATGGCAGTGTGGGCGGTTCTCTGCTTCATCTCCACCACGTTCACCGTCCTGACCTTCCTAGTGGACTCCTCGCGGTTTTCCTATCCGGAACGGCCTATTATTTTCCTTAGCATGTGCTGCAATATTTACAGCGTGGCCTACATCGTCCGGCTGACCGTTGGTCGCGAGCGCATCTCCTGCGACTTGGAAGAAGCGGCTGTGCCCGTGCTAGTGCACGAGGGGTTGAAGAACACAGGCTGCGCCATCGTCTTCCTCCTAACGTATTTCTTTGGCATGGCGAGTTCAATCTGGTGGGTGATCCTGACGCTCACGTGGTTCCTGGCGGCTGGGCTGAAGTGGGGTCACGAGGCCATCGAAATGCACAGTTCGTACTTCCACATCGCAGCTTGGGCCATTCCCGCCGTCAAGACCATCGTCATCCTCATCATGCGGCTGGTGGATGCTGACGACCTTTCTGGGATGTGTTACGTGGGCAACCAGAACCTAGATGCGCTCACTGGGTTCGTAGTTGCTCCGCTGTTTACGTACTTGGTAATCGGGACGCTGTTTATTGCCGCCGGCTTGGTTGCGCTGTTCAAGATCCGCTCGAATTTGCAAAAGGACGGGACTAAGACGGACAAGCTAGAGCGGCTCATGGTAAAAATTGGTGTGTTTTCAGTGCTTTACACGGTGCCAGCCACTTGCGTCATTGCGTGCTACTTTTACGAAATCTCTAATTGGGCTGACTTTCGCCAGTCGGTGAGGGATTCGTACATGGCAGCAGAGATGCTGCGGATTTTTATGTCTCTGCTGGTGGGAATCACGTCGGGAATGTGGGTTTGGTCTGCCAAAACGCTTCACACGTGGCAGCGATGTTCCCACCGACTCGTGCACACTGGGCGAAACAGTCGCGTCAAACGGACCGCCAACGGTTGGGTCAAACCGGGCAAAGGCAACGAGACGGTTGTGTGATTAAGAGACGGAGGCGACGGAGGATCGTTCATTCACTTTTTCGCGAAATGTTCTTAAGATGATCTTACACTGGACGGACCTGGTGCAGCAGTTTTTCCGTGTAAATATGCACTACGTCAAACTCTCACTGAAGTGCCTTCGTTTTCGTGGACGAACTACTCAACCGATTCTGGGAAACGTAGTTCTTTACTCCTCAGCGATCAGCGCCGTTTACCTCGCAACACGTCACACATGCTTACGAGACTTGTTAATGCTACGTTCACGTTGTATTTGAAATGAGAAATATTGAAGCAGAAAGTAAGTGTGCAATGGCATGTCAGAAGTATGTGTAGAGGTTGCTAACTAACTTTACCTGTTAACATTTTGCTAACGTTTTACGTCTTGCACGACGTCACAATGCTCAAGTGAGTTTCTGTGAATGCTTTTTACAGGTCAAACTCAACAAAACGTGAACACAAGTTATTGTGCAGAGATTTCCTTCACTATTTAGTTACTGTCTATTTTTGATATTACAAAGCTATGATGGGACTTTTGTTTTGTGGGGGGTGGGGGGGGGGGGGGGGGGGGGGGGTTGTGCTGTCAGACACACATTCACTCTGAATATGACATATGACAATCACTGACCGTGCCGTACGGGCCTCCCGTAGGGTCGATGAATGTATTGACCGATGATAAACTCTTAAACCTTTAAAAAGTGCCTCAAAAACTCACATGCAGGTGGTACAGTCCTGGATTTCATGAAGGACTTCTGGATTGATTTGTACATAAACTGATGTTTGTAGTTATAATGTGTTATTTTTGTGTTATGAAATGCTAATTTATCTTTGTAAAAACTAAGAAACTGAACAAAAATGAATTTATTTAAGAATGCTTTTGTATCAAATGAAAAATTAAACTTTGAAAATCAATTCCAGACTCAATGTGCATCTTTTGTTTATAGACGTATAGTTCACTATTAAAACTCCCTCTGTAGGTTTACAACTTCAGACGCCTTGTGACTCTAGTAAATCTGCACTATGTGACCAGAAATTAAAGGTTTGTTTTGGGCATTAGGCAGCAAATCTGTCTTCGCAGAATTAGAGGATTGATTTTTTTTTATTTTTTTTTTTTAGATCTTTTGAAAATTCCTTCACCCAGAAATGATTTGGACAAAGATTTATCCTCCAATCCAACTTTCCCCCTCGGGGTCACCACACCCGGCTCAGGGTTTCTTGTAAGACAATATCAGATGGTTATAGCTCTTTCATGGGTGATTAGTCTTGAAATGCTTTAATATGCCGAGTAAACCAAACATACATATGCATTATCAATATGGGAATTTAAAATGACCCCATTTGACAGCCAAAAACAGTTGCATAGTCAGGTAAATGATCAGTTTAGAATAAATAGCCTACCTGTTTTTATCTAATGATTGTGGATTTCAATGTTTTACTAAATGTTTAGTCACATCAGCCAGTTTCTAATATGATGCTGCTCCCTACAGGTCAATTGAAGCACTACAGATGAACCCAGCAGAGGAGAACAGACTTTTGCAGTGACATGCAATCAAAATTATTTTTAGATTTGTGTTGCATCCCATTAAAAATCATCAGATTTTGTTTTCAAATGTATCTCTTTATATAATAAACAGCAAAAAAGTAAAACTTTGAGACACTTAGATAGTTGTGGTCAGGGTTGGGCAAAGATACATCAAAATGTATTTGAAAATAAAATACCAAATACCTTCATTTTAAGTGTATCAAAATAAACGTCAAAATACAGCAGCCACACCAAGTATCAAAATACACTACTGTATTTTTGTATTTTAAAAATACTAAAAAATACTTTTAGAAGGGAGCATGAAATGTATTCACAAACCTTCCATCAATCGGCTTATTTGATCTATCTCTTCACCAATACACTGATGTTTGTGAACAATGTTTGATAGCAGCAGCTTTTCTCTGCTCGAGTCATGCAATGAATCTGACATATGCAATCAGTTAACAGATCAAATATTCACATATCACTGTGATCTCCCAGATGAAGGTTAGTTTTAAAGTAACCAACAGTTTAATGTTTAACAGTTTGCGAATGACTCATAATTGTATCCTAATTTAGTTACTTGGTGTTTGGTAACAAAGGGCCTACTTTGCATCAGCAGCACTGACTCAATGACGAACAAGTCATTCGTAAGAAGACAACTGATGGCACCTGAATTCATAGCAACTAGTTTCTAACTACTTAATCATTTGATTGTTAGTCATAAATATAATAATATATTATGTGTCAGGCAGTCATTCATGCAATGGTATGTAAAATCATGATCCTATTTAAACAGCTACTTCAATTAGGGTACAATATTCCGAAATCAAATATTTATTTATCAATCACTGGACACCTATTTGGACGTTGAAAACAAACATTTTAGCATTGCAACAATTATTAAATCATCAATATGTTTTGATTTTAAAAGTAGCCAGAGACCTAATCAGAAAGTAGCAACAGAAATTGTCAAGGAGTATTAACCCAACTCCAACCACTGAATCTATTGAGAGCCATAAAAGTATAAAGGACATACACATATACACTTATTACCAAGCACATCACATTCTATTACTCATTCATCCATGCTTCCTTTTGAATGAATGAATGAATAATTCCTGCCCACTAAAAGCTGCACGGATATATTTGCTTTCCCCAACAGGCCTATCTATGTAAACGATTTAGAAAAATGTCCATTGATTCACACTTTATATCATCGCCATGATATGTATCGTCTTATCACCCAGCCCTAACATGCAGTAATGCTTTAAACACATTTGACAAGCTAGTTGATAAAAAACAACAACCGATTAACTATTAAAACCTTGTCCCTTGACAGTGCTCTTTTATTCTTTCATGTTAACTGACGGCAAATCTGAATGATGCACTATTTTAACTTTAATCAACATGTACAATTGACCATGACATCCTCACCTTATCTTATTCCAGAAAAGTCACTCACTCACCCAATGCTGAATGGAGTTGTACAGCTGCAGCTCACCTGATGAATGTTGGGGTTGGAGGAGGGGGTGTGTCTGAACTAAATCAGCACCCTGATAAAGAGGTTGACTGGCACGAAGTATTTTATGTATTTTGAAAATACAAAAATACTCATCTTAAATGTATTTAAATACAAATTACATTTGATTTTTGCCGAAGGCTTTCAAATACAAAATAGTATTTTGTATTTCAAATATGTATTTTAATACATGTATCTGAAATACTGCCCGGTTGTCTGATGGTTGGATGCATAACTTCCAGGAAATATGCTTCAATAACAGTAAATGCTACTTTTGAAATAAAGTCAACATGAAGTGGCATTTGCAACCTGTTTACTGTCATAATGTGAAACAAAAGTGGGACTTTATTGTGTCAAACAGAGCAAAGTTTCCAAAACTTGCCCGTGATGACCTTTAATTTGGCCCACCATTTCCACTTTTTTGTAGGGGGGGAAATAGAGGGGGGAAACACGCCATTGAAGCATATCTTCATTTCTAATTTATCATTTTGTTTTAACATTTAATTTGATTAAATTATAATATAGTTGGATTTAGTAGTTCAGCCCACAGCCCTCTGTCAAGTTTGATTGTTGGCACTTTGTAGTAAAACTTATAAAAATAGAAAGTTAACATATTACTTGCATCATAAAATATGTAATGATGTTGAATCCATATATAACCATTTAGCCTAACAACCAACCAGTCAAGGTTATAAACTCTGCTACATTGAACTACACTACTACCTGACTGACCTTAATAGGAACAAATATAGCTTAGTTAATATTAACTCCTAAAATCAGGACTTAACCAAAAGCATTTCGTAAACGGCCCCTAAAAACACATGTAACTGTGGAGTTAGCAAACTAGCTAATTACTTGCATCGTTCAGAATACAATGTCTTGTAAAAGTACTTACAGAAAGCTTTTGGAAATGTTGTGGAACTCAGGAACTGATAAACTAGCGTCAACTCAGCTAACGCAAACTGCGATAAAACGTATCTAGGCCTACGAGATACTGATGGACTTTTCTGTTAAGTAAACGTGAACTTCCCCTGCTGGTTAAAACTAACTACACACACTTAAACGTGAACTATTCACATTCAGTTATTAAACTCAACTGATCATTAGTTTTTTACGCGCAGGCCTACATTGTCATATTTCATTTAAAGCGCGGGAAAACAGGCGCTCGACGCATGCGCACAAGAAACATTATAAAAGATATTAGCGATATGCTAACTTGCGCGTAAAAACCTTTGGGCTGTATACAATTGTCTTTTGAATGTCAACTAACCAAATCTAAAAATAAGTATTGAAATAAACTAAACATCATCAAAAAAAGGTTTTTGAAAAGCTAACTTATAAAAATCTTTAATTTGAGTTAGGAAATCAGAGTCTGGGAACATTGTCAAACAGATTTTTTATTTAGTTTTTTTTATTTATTTCATCTTCTTTTTTTGAGAAATACACAGAATAATTTAATCATAAATTACAGCCCTCTCAAGCAGTCAGAAAGCAAAGTGCATAAGACATTTCCACACGGAAACAGATTCATTTTAATTGAAAATTAAATATCTTGTTACTGTCACCTTGAGAACTATTTTACAGTAAAAAAAAAATAATAATATTCAGCATGTCAGTAAATGTCAGTGCGGTGCTGTAGAAAAGTAAAAGAGTCAGTACTAGTCTGTACACATGAACAAACAGATGTGGACATATAGGCATACAATAATGCGACGGTAAACATTGCATTTTGGGGAATGACCAGCAAAATCATGAAACAGTATTTGATTTTTAGGTATTATGTTTCTTTAGCTCGTCTGAGAACTGGCTTTAAAAAAATAAAGCTTCAAATAAATCAGCTTCTAGAAGCAAATGAAATGTGCCAGCGTAAGACCATTTCAACATCATATTCTTAAATGAACATAGACAACAGTCATCAAGACTGTCTTGGTTATTTTATCAACCATACAACTGGCCCAAATCTGAATATTTGCTTCAGTTCAGTCTTTAAAAAAGTTCTGAACTTTAAAAGTCCCACTCCTTGGAATAAAGTGGCACAATTCGAAACACTATACGGGATTGTGAAGTATATAGAGCAAATCTAGCCATAAAGCTTTGAATCTTTTTATAAGCACCATTACAAATCCCTCTTCCGGCAACATAAACTTGAAATGTCTCTGTGCATTTGCCCACTGCATCTTCAGGATGGCGAAAAAAGATGTGCTCTTCCAAATGAATGACTAGGGAAAGGAAGGTAGCGTTCTCAAAAGCTTGTTCAAATGTGCCAGGACAGTCCAGCGTTGCTCCGTGAAAGCATCTGTCAGGGCCTGCTTCTATACAGAAGTGAAGCCACTTTAAAGACACAATCTGCCCGATTTGTCCGTCTGCAGTCAGAGCTCTGGGTGCTGAAGCACTTCCGCTTGACAGAACGGAGAAAATCTCGTCGCATCTCCTCAGCGTTTCGTCGTCACGTCTCCGACGCGCTGAAGCTGTGAATGGCAGTCGCTGGTTAGAAATACAGGAATTCCATTGGTTATTCTTGGTGTCAACGTTACATGAAATCACTTGTGTATGGAAGGAACAGTACACCCAAAAATCAACCAAAAATTATTTTTTTTAAATCTTTTAATTGCAAATTCGAATAGCCTAGTGGCTATTGTCCATGCAAAAACAATGTCAATATTTTCAGTGAGTTCAATTTCCGTCTGCGTCTCACACAAAGTTATCAAATGACTTCAGAAGATGTGGAATATAGTGCATAAGCTGTGTGGACTAGTTGAAATCCTATTATAGTTTTTATTAATATTTTGAATTTATTTTTATATTTTCTGTTCTCATTTTAAATTTTGATTTCATTTTTAATAATTTTACTGTCATTTTAATTATTTTCTTAACACGTCTGTATAATTATTTTTTTTTTTTTCAGTTTTAGTTATTACATCAAGTTAAACAAAATGATCATGAGAAATATTGCCTTGTCAATGAGCTGAAATAAATGTGTTAAATATTTCTATTTTATTTAATTTTTTTATGGTTTAAATTTTTATTTAACTATAACTATCCTGGTATGGACGATTTCTATGGTGCTTTTGTGAGTTTCAGAACATGTTCATTGTAATTGCAGCAATATAGCATATATTTGCCAGATTTCTCATACAGATTTGAAAGAAGATGAGAGTAAATGTAAAATGATTTTTGGGTGAACTACTGCTTTGGTGATATGAGAACGTAGTGAGAAGATACCTACGCTAAAGGAACGTCAACTCCCTCAGCTCGATCCTCTGTGGAAGAGAGAAATGCAAAATATGTTCAGATGTTTGATGAAGATTTGAAGGGTTAATAACAATAACTCATGTAGTTTGGTGTCTACTGATAATTTAGTGTGTGTGTTCTTGTGTACCTGAGGTTTGTGGTCTTCTACAGCAGCACTTCATCACCACGACAAAAATAAGTAACAGGACAAACACAAGCACGACGACGATAGCTGTGATCACCTGAAGTGGGAAAGATTCTGTTTCACCTGCAAAAAGACGACAAAACATCATTTGTATTTACCTTTTCCTTTTTAAAGAAATATTTGTGACGCACTTGTTACTGGGGTTTCCAAAATGTGAAAAGGTAAAAAAAAAAAAACAGTGGAAAAAATCAAATCGATTAAAATAAATAATGAAAAGAATGTAATTAACAATTAGATTAAAATAAATAAGAAATAAATTTGATTAAATTAGTTTAAAATAAAATGCAAATTAGATGCAAATAAATAAATAACAAAACCTGGTTTAAAATAAAAAAGTAAACAATAAAAATTATATAGAGAATACATCTAAAAGTACAGTACTATAGTGAGTAGTGGAAATATATTTATTTAAATTGGTATACTATAAATGATAATAATTAAATTCTATATAATTGTGTCTTTTATACATGAAAATGTACAGCCTTTTACATTTTAGGACAGGGTCCCTCGCATAAAGATAACACCGGAATAGTTTGCCCAAAAATGTCCACTATTCTGAGATTATTTATTCACCCACACATTATTTATGTATAACCTCATTAATATTCATGAGGTAAATTTTAGAGCAGCAAAGGGAAGGATTACAAGTGAACAACGACTTCAAATTCACTCTGTTCAACTGCAAAACCTCAAAAGACTTGGAATATAGTGTACAGACTACTTTTTATGCTTTTTGGAGATGTGGCCACTATAAATCGTAGTTTTATGCAATATTGACATTTAACAATTTTTGATATGGAGCAAAATCCAACAACACACTTACATATGGAGATGGTGTGGGAAAGAGCGCCCCCTATGGCACAGCTGGTATTAGTAGGCTGGACGCAGTTGTACATGATGGTTTGGTTGATGGTCCAAGTTTTGGACTCGTTATCTTCTGAACTCATGTTGTAAATGACGTTAGTCAGATTTGGATTAAGCCCCACCCATCTGACGGTGCTCTGCGGGTATCCGCCCGCCGCCGAGCAGCTTAACTGACAGCTCTTTCCTGCGCCGCCATCACCGAGTTTACTGCAGTCTTTCGTGATTGTGGGAACGCTGTACTCAGCTGTAAAAAGTAGAGAGCAGTGGAATAAGTGGCATTTTAGAGATCCGCAGAGGTTCCCCCCTTCAGTGTTTCACTTCCCCAAAACCCACGTCAAGACAAGTATCCCAGAATCCTTAGTCAGCAGTGAGTTTCCAATGCGTACAAGCATGCGTGCCCCCACAGACAGACTTACATACGCAAATAAACCAACACACACACACACAAATAGCCTGCATACGCATATTCAAATGATATTTCGCAGAATGGCTTCTGTAGGAGTTTATCAAGGTTATGCATCATTCAGAATTGAAATAAAAATGGCTCAAAAACTAAATTGCATTTGAATTTAAGTACCTACACTCTTAAAAATAAAGGTGCTTCAAAAATGTCTTCAAGCGATGCTATAGAAGAACCATTTTTGGTTCCACAAAGAACCATTCAGTCAAAGGTTCTTTAAAGAACCATCTCTTTATTACCTTTTTATAATCCGAAGACCCTTCTTTCACCACAAAGAACCCTTTGTGAAACAGAAAGATGTTAAAGGTTCTTTATGGAACCATTTGGGCAAAAAGGTTCTTCTATGGCATCGTGAAGCACACTCTAAAAAATGCTGGGTTAAATACAACCCAGTGCTGGGTTAAATAAGGACAAACCCAGCAATTGGGCGGTTTTGACCCAGCGGTTTGGTTAAATGTTTAACCCAACCTTCTGAGTAGTAACCCAACCGCTGGGTCAAAACAACCCAATTGCTGGGTTTATCCCAATTTTACCCAGCACTGGGTTGTATTTAACCCAGCATTTTTTAGAGTGCACCTTTATTTTTAAGAGTGTAATTGGGTACATCAAAATTCAGGACGTAAAAGAACATTTTAAAAGCGTCGTTTTAACAATGCACTTCATATTTCAGTATGAATTAAATATAAACATATTCTCATGCATAACATTTTGAGGAATTTACAGAAATAAATTTACTACTTTGCAAAAATGCTCTAATTTCTTCAATATGAAGTCAACTTTTATGTTAATATAATTTTTTATAAAATTATCTGGAAACATAGCTGGATAAATTTGTGTGGTCAAAAAAAAAAGACAAAAGATGAATTCAAAATAATGTTTTACTGACTGCTGTAATTGTTTTGACAGCACTGAACTTAGTTTAAAGGAATATCTGATTATTTGAGATAAAATATATTCTACATATCAGGTAATAAATAGGCATAGTTAACCAAATTGAATAATGTAATTATTTTTGTATTGTCTTTTTGAAATGACTGTTATTTTGTTTTGAATTTCTTTGAATTGAACTTCAGTAAATTCCTCTTTCTGTCATTCTGATTCAAATTCTAATTCAACTTCCTGTCTGGTTGATTTGATTCACATTCACTCTCATTAACTGAATATGAGCCGATTCTTCAATTCTGCATTTAACTCAACCCTGTCGTCTGTATCTTGTGTCATACCTGTGACTTTGAGGAGAATCTGTGAGATTTCAGGTTTGTTGTTGATGAAAACAACACATTTATACAGTCCTTCATCAGAGACGGAGATGTTTCTCATCTCCATGCTGAGCTCCGTTTCATCCACTTTGGTTCTGTCCCAGTACTCAGAAAACACGTTCATCTCAATGCCTCTAGAAAACCCGTTGATGAATTCTTCTACTTTATCATTTTTAACTCTCTGTATGTACAAGCGTTCTACAGGAGTGCTGTGTTTCGAAGGACATCTGAATGTAACGCTGTGACCCAAAACAGCCGTCATGTTCTTCACTGCATCGCTGTCACCTACACAAACACACAACAACAGAAAAAACTGAAGCACTTCAGTCGACACTGATTATTATAGCTAATTATGGCAGGTATACTAAAGTGTAAATAGTAACGTGACTGTAGAAATTGTATACAAAAACAAATTAGCATTATATATTTTTTGCTGGTTGCACTGTGAATAGCATTTCCAAGCAAAACAGTCAAACTCTATAAGACCTGTAATTCAATCGTTGCTGACTGCAAAATGTCTGCAAATGTTAATATATATAGTAGGGATGTGCATCTCATGTCTCAGGCCGATACGATACGCATCTCGATGCATAGCCAACGATACGATACATTAAAGATACATATGAAGCAACTACCGATACGATGCGATACGCTTCACCCCTATTACGATGCAGTGCGATCCGATTTCGATTCGATTCAACACAATGCGATTCGATGCAGTACGATGCAATGGAGAAAATATGATAACTTTTCATGCCTCGAGGCCTGTTTCATAAAACAAGTTAACCAAATAAGCCAGGCTTATTTCAGTTAGTCTGACTCATTGTCAAATGATTTGGTTCCATTAAGCAAATTTAACATAGGCCTAGATCAAGCTTAGTCACTGTGGCAACTTATGCTGGGAAACTACTCTAAAAAAAGATGGTTCTTTACAAGCAGTAATGGTTTTATTTAGAACCATAGCATTCTGAAGAACCCGTTTATGCTGAAATGGTTCTTTGTGTTAGAGTGTAGGGTTCTTTGTTCCTTTTGTTTTTCAGATCTAAAACTGTCAAAGCATCTCATTACTGACTTTCAGACTGTCAACACACTCGCAACAGTTAAATGATACAAATGTAACCGGTTTCCAAACAAACATGTTCTTATCTCTTTTTTTTTTTTTTGGTCACATATAAATGTGTGCAGCTCTGCTAAGCTGTGGAATTGTTTAATTATTACTTGGGTTTATGTATAAACATACCCAGTCACAAAAAATATTAAAACTATCCCACAAGATTGTGAAAGGCTCACATACTGTCCATTTTTGCTGTTGGCCTTCATAAACATAAATGTTTTTACATAAACACACTGTAACGCTAAACTCTATTGTGTATTTCAAATGTATCACATCCTACAACCTCATCATCTGCAGAGCAAAATCGCCACTTGATCACACCAAAATTATGGACTTAAAGGCATCATATTGATTGGATTGTGATTGTTTCACTGAAACTTGGTCTTCATCACATTTTTTTTGTTCTTATTTTGTGTTTTACTTCTTTATGTATTTATTCATGTTCAGTGTCAATTGTCATTCATTAATGTATTCAGCTAATAACTGTTGTTAAGAGCACTGACGATTTTGCATGTCAATAAAAACATACTTAATTCACACAACATGCTGCTGTTGTGGTTGTTGTGGTTTTAATTGTTGTTTTAATGTAAAACCCTAACCAAGGCTACACTTGAAGATGCCTCATTACTGATTTTCTGGAGCTCAGCCAACTACACAGACTGTCAGCACACTCTCAACAGGTAAATCATTTCTTTCTTAAAATGTCTATAAATTATAACTTTCAAATGCTAATTGGTTTCCTTTGTGTTTTCTCTTTTTAGTTTAAGAGAACATGTAAGTGTGACCAGCTCTATTCAGGTAAGGATACTCTCCTCTTCTTCACTAAGTAAGTAACAAAGATATTACATTTATGGTCCATTTTGTTTTTATTTTTATTACTAGGGTTTATGCATAAACATACCCAGCTATCCCATGACTTTATATTACTTTTTCCTTTTAACATTGTGAAGTGCTCACGTACTACTTAATTTCATACTACAATTTCACGTCATTAAAAAAAAATACCTAACTGACACGTTGTTGTTGTTGTTGTTGTTGATTTTATGTAAAACCCTAATAGACACTTCAAGATATTATAAGACCAGGCAGATAGAGGGGTAAAAAAAATATATTAATAAATAATATATACAAATAATACTAATATTAATGATATTAGCATACTAATATTAATGAAAAACCATCATTAAAAAGGTTATTTATAACACCATTAAGGTCCATATGGAACCCTATAAAAAAGGTTCTTTTTAGCACTAAAAAGGGTTCTGCTATTGTTACAAGCCGAAGAACCCTTTTCTGGTACTGTTTAGAGCCATTTTTCTTAAGAGTGTAACCTGGTCTAAAGCAGGCTAACTGTCAGGCTAAGCTAAGCTCCTCTACTGACCAATAGGAACATTTAATTATTACTTGGGTTTATGTATAAACATACCCAGTCACAAAAAATATTAAAACTATCCCACAAGATTGTGAAAGGCTCACATACTGTCCATTTTTGCTGTTGGCCTTCATAAACATAAATGTTTTTACATAAACACACTGTAACGCTAAACTCTATTGTGTATTTCAAATGTATCACATCCTACAACCTCATCATCTGCAGAGCAAAATCGCCACTTGATCACACCAAAATTATGGACTTAAAGGCATCATATTGATTGGATTGTGATTGTTTCACTGAAACTTGGTCTTCATCACATTTTTTTTGTTCTTATTTTGTGTTTTACTTCTTTATGTATTTATTCATGTTCAGTGTCAATTGTCATTCATTAATGTATTCAGCTAATAACTGTTGTTAAGAGCACTGACGATTTTGCATGTCAATAAAAACATACTTAATTCACACAACATGCTGCTGTTGTGGTTGTTGTGGTTTTAATTGTTGTTTTAATGTAAAACCCTAACCAAGGCTACACTTGAAGATGCCTCATTACTGATTTTCTGGAGCTCAGCCAACTACACAGACTGTCAGCACACTCTCAACAGGTAAATCATTTCTTTCTTAAAATGTCTATAAATTATAACTTTCAAATGCTAATTGGTTTCCTTTGTGTTTTCTCTTTTTAGTTTAAGAGAACATGTAAGTGTGACCAGCTCTATTCAGGTAAGGATACTCTCCTCTTCTTCACTAAGTAAGTAACAAAGATATTACATTTATGGTCCATTTTGTTTTTATTTTTATTACTAGGGTTTATGCATAAACATACCCAGCTATCCCATGACTTTATATTACTTTTTCCTTTTAACATTGTGAAGTGCTCACGTACTACTTAATTTCATACTACAATTTCACGTCATTAAAAAAAAATACCTAACTGACACGTTGTTGTTGTTGTTGTTGTTGATTTTATGTAAAACCCTAATAGACACTTCAAGATATTATAAGACCAGGCAGATAGAGGGGTAAAAAAATATATTAATAAATAATATATACAAATAATACTAATATTAATGATATTAGCATACTAATATTAATGAAAAACCATCATTAAAAAGGTTATTTATAACACCATTAAGGTCCATATGGAACCCTATAAAAAAGGTTCTTTTTAGCACTAAAAAGGGTTCTGCTATTGTTACAAGCCGAAGAACCCTTTTCTGGTACTGTTTAGAGCCATTTTTCTTAAGAGTGTAACCTGGTCTAAAGCAGGCTAACTGTCAGGCTAAGCTAAGCTCCTCTACTGACCAATAGGAACATAATGATATTACCACTGTCTCAGTTTATACTATTACTATTATTATTACATACTATTAGCAGAACAGAGAGCTGAACATTAGAACATTACAATCTAAAATTGCTCTTCAAAGCATTAAAATAACAAAATTAGAATTTAAAATCACTGAATTAAAAATGAAAATAAATAATAAAAGAAAATGACTACATTTTAACTGCTATAAGAAACACACTAACTCATTTGAGCTTGGTCATTAGTACTGTAGCCTACTAGCTTACATTTGATTTACTTATTACAATAGTCCACTTATAGTTACTGCTATCATAAAAATACACTTTATATGTAGGTTTAAAATTCTACAAAAGACACATTTAATGTCCAAAAACAATTTTTTTTAGCAAAATGTATATTTTACTCTGAATTATTGTGCTCCTATTCAATTGCTGCTCTCGTTGCTCTCACATGCCTCGCCCGCTCCTGACAGTGAAATGGATATGTTAGCATGACTTTCTAACATTTACAGATGAAAAATATACTTGTGACATATCAGTTATGCACTGAAGAAAACACAATGTCTCAAATGCATTAAACAGCACAGATATATTCCCTGTTCAATACGTGGCACCAAAGCGTTGCGCCTGCCTCAAGATCTCTCGCTATTTACAGCCACTGGACACCGCGATTGATGCACGTGATTTGTAATGTTATCTTGCCTTGGCTGTGACAGCTGCACCTAGATCTGACTGCTGAAGTGTCATCTGGGGCAGGCAGAGTAAGAGTAGCAGCATTTTCTGTTTTGTCACATGCATCTATCGGATCAGAGCTCTTGAGGCAGGTGCACATAGGCTATTAGATATGAATAAGATATAGGTTGCAAATAGGTAAATACATGTAGATTTGCTCTGTTTGTTCAAATTAGTGAGATTGTGTGAATTTAATTTGTCGTTAATGGAACCGCTTTAGCCCCGATTGATTTGTTAGGTTATTTCAAGCCAGGTTTTGGACTTTAAGCCCAGTTTTTCCTCGGGTCTCCGTGTTGTTGTGATGCGTCATATTCACGCAGCAGCAGCGGTGATGAGAGAGCGAACTTGAGAGACAGTTTAGAGAGGAGAAATCAATCTACATATAAAATATTGGTCACAGATTATTGGTCACTTTCTAAATAATAAAAGTATAGCGCATCCACTAGTAATTATATATAAATGAATCGGGTTTTACCGATGCAAATATGTTAGAAACGATGCATCGCGATATAAATGACAACTTGTAGCCGATGCACACTTTTTAAACCGATGCATCGCATCGTTAACTTTATATGCCGATGCACCGAGCGAATCGAGGAATCTTCCCATCCCTAATATATAGCATATATAAATACAAAAATTTAATAATAGTAACTTAATAATAGTATATATGCATTCTGTTACACACAATAATATATGGTATATACACCGTTTATTGTATATACAAATATATAATATATAATAGTTAGATTTATATTACATATAGTGCTGTTAATTGGTTAAATAAGTAACTATTTAATCACATTTTTCTGAAATTAATCATAATTAATCGCACCTAACATTACAGTTTTAAATATACTTTTATATTGCAATCATTTCACATTCAATCTTGAAATTAATGTAGAAACAGCATAAAGATAGTATATCATTAATATTTGTTTAATGGCATCTTTTTTATGTGTGTGTGTGTACTATTGTTAAGTTACTATTACTATTATTAAGTTTGTGTGTGAATGTGTGTGCATGCATGTATATACACAAGTATATATACACAAGTAAAACATACACTACTTATTGTGTGTAATACACATACACACATACACACAAACATTACTTTTTGTTTGTATATATATTATTTTTCACATTTTATTTTTGCTTTAAAGGGGGTTCCCTTTTAAACAGGGAAAACTTTGATAGCAGTGACAATGTGTTCTACTATTACATATGTCCTGACACTGCCATCTTTAGTAAAGATTGTGGGTACTTTTTAAGTTTATTCACATATAATCAAAGTCTCTGGCATGTTACCCTGTAGCTAAACGTGTGTGTTTGTGTGAGTGTGTTTGTTTCAATCAGGGTGATACTCTATGACTTATTTCAGTGCTTTATAAGTCCTTTTCTTACTGTCCGAGATTTGCTTCCTTGTTCTTTTAACTTTCTGGTGTGGAGGTTCATTCCCCAACTCCTACGGCTTCTAGTAATTCATCCCTACATCCAAACTTATCCATCCTCCTGTAACGTTTCTCTTTCAATCTCTACATATAGCACATTATTTTGATCGCTAGTCCTGTTCAAATCACCAGTAGCTGTTTACAAAGGTGGCTGGTTGTTTGGCTTTTCAGACAAATTACCATTAAACACTGACAGGTGAAAATGTGAAATTCTGCAAAATGTCATTCTTACCAGATGTAGCTGTTAGCAGCAGCAAGGTCACGACCAAGGCCAAGCTAAAAACACACACAAGCAAGAGCAACGATTAAAGACACAAACATGAACACTCACAATCATGTGAATTTGCATATTCCTCAAAAAAAATTCCCATGACTCACTTCATAATGCTTAAACAAAAATAACTGCAGCATCGGGCCTTAATCACTAAACAACAGACTTGTACTTGCTGTTGATTACTGATCTCCACTCTTAAAATAGCGTTCTTTATTGGAACGATGGTTCCACGAAGAACCTTTAACATTCATGGAATCTTTCTTATATAGTTTTTTTGGAATGTTCTTCACACCAAGAAAAAAGAACTGCTCACAGAAATGTTCTTTTTGGAACCTAAAATGGTTCTGCAAAAAAAAAAAAAAAACATTTTGGAAGCTTTATTTTTAAGTGTGCATGTGTGCAACTCTTGCTGCATGCGGTCAGATTTATTATAACTAAGCAAATGGTACAGCATCTCACTTCCTCATAAGTAAGCCTACTTTGTAGTCTAAACTAATACTGTGAACTAATACTGTGAGAATACTGTAATTGAAAGAGGATATCATATCTCATGCAGCAGAGATGGATTAACTGTTTCTGGTCTGTGGACTTTGCGGATGCAGCATTATTAAATCAAATGAGGTATAAATCAACGTCAGTACGGCTAAATGTTGAACTGAAACAGGAGATCTGAATATCTGGCATTAGTTTGGCGGAAATATTTTATCATTTAGACTGTTCATGACCCTGAAAGCACCTGAGTGCATTTTTAACATGCAATGACCAGGAACAAAATCCCTCTAAAACAAAAAACTGCAGCACAATGCAACGCAAGCAGGAAAAAAAAACCGCCTGAAGAAAAATTATTTCCTGGTGTTCTTGGACTGATCTAAATATACAAATGCAAACACATCAGACACACAAGCAGCGACACTCTGAAGTGTACTTCCCTCTTAGTTTAAGAAATAAGCAATCCATAAACAACTAACACACTCTCTCTTTTGTACACAAATAAAAATAAAGAGATCTTACAAACCATATTAGTGAAGACATCTTCCATTGTTTTTCTATTAGATTAATGATGTTTATCTCCTAAACCCTTAAACCAACCCTCAGAAATCTGTGCACATCATTAGATTTAAAGACGTTCATCTATGAGCCTTTAAATCTAATGACAACACTAGATATCCTCACACACACACACACAC
This sequence comes from Sinocyclocheilus grahami, assembly GCF_001515645.1. Lineage (NCBI taxonomy): Eukaryota > Metazoa > Chordata > Actinopteri > Cypriniformes > Cyprinidae > Sinocyclocheilus > Sinocyclocheilus grahami. Next base: position 150,305 of record NW_015505471.1, read on the forward strand.
ACACACATGCAGAGAGAGAGAGAGAGAGCGAGCTGTATCTGTACCTGTGAGTGTATAAGCAGCGCAGTTGTAAACTCATGCTGGTGGATGTGTGAACGGCAGAAACACTTACAGAGAGCAGACTGGCTTCATATCCTCCTCTCTGTCTCAGCATCAAGCATAGGCTCTCGAAACAGGAACTACACGCCTACACAAAAAAAAATTTGAGAGAGGTGATGTAATACTTCATATAGATACTGTCAGAGGGAATTCCACAGAACACGCCCTCTGTCAGACGACTAAACAATGCTCAACTAAAGAGAGAGAGAGAGACAAACAGAGCGAGAGAAAGGAAACCGATTGTCCTGTTGTGCTGTAGACAGAGAAAATCAACTAAAATAATTGTGCTGCTTCACTACAGAATGCATTAAACCGAAATAAACTAAGCTGCTTGAAAGCGTTTGATTGCAGAGAGAGTGTAGCTAAACTAAACTTATAGTTCTGCTTTACTGCAAATGGCATTAATCTAAACTAAAGCTTGTTGTGCCATTATTTACTACACTAAACTTGACATTATTTACTACATTAAACTAGAGTAAAATAAACTAAACATGTTGTTTTATCGTGGAAGACATTAAACTAAACCAAACTACCCTTTCAAACAAGAAGGTTATTTAAGTGTGCTATTAGGATGCTTTAAAAAAATTAAAATTACTTTTGAAGTACATAAAAACTTTTTACAAAGTTTACTACTATGCTTATAACTACACGTTTATATACTAAAATTGGGCCAATTTAGTCCCAAGTAGTATTAAAAAGTACACTTACTAAGTATTCTACTAGTACACCGATATAAGTATATGTACTACCAGTATAATTCAAATATACTTAAACTTATTCTTAAAGGGATAGTTCACCCAAAAACGAAAATTCTGTCATCATTTACTCACCCTCATGTCTCAAACAGTTGGTTGGTTGTAGGAAAAAAAATACCATGGAAGTCAATGGCAACCACCAACTGTTTGATTACCAGCAATCTTCAAAATATCTTCTTTTGTGTTCAACATAAGAAAGCAACTCATACAAGTTTGGAACGACATGAGGGTGAGTAAATGATGACAGAATTGTCATTTTTGGGTGAACTATCCCTTTAAGTATACTTAATAAAAGTAAGGATAAACTAAACTGAACTAAACTAAACTGATAATGCTGCTATACTTCAGGTGGCATTAATTTAAACTCAACTAAATCTAATTGTGTTGTCTACGCTATGTCTACAATAAACTAGACTTAACTAAACTAAGTTGAAAACTAATCTAATTGTGTTGTTTTACCACAGAGGGCATTAAACTAAACTAAACTAGACTAAATCAAACTTGTTGTGTAATTTTATTATTTTACTGTACATTTCATTTGAACTAAACTAAACTAGACTAAAGTAAATGGGGTGCTTTACTGCAGACAGAACTCAACTAAACTAAATTAACCCTCTACCGCATGGTGTGGCCTTATGGCAACATACTCTTTGTGTTCATTTCCTTGCCACTGTCTCTTTAAGAGAACATTCTCGCTTTTTTATTGGTAGTTTAGCCAATGATGTGTTTTAGTTAAGTCACATGACATGCAGTTTTTTTTGTGTGTGGCGAGATTTCTGACAGACTGCCATCTCTTGTCAGTAGTAACTAGTAACTAAAACGTCAGTAACAAACAAAGACCAGTCCGTGTCACTTACACAAAAAAATCGGAAACATCACTGTTATGATGTTATGATGACATATTCACCTCTCACAAAAGTTTTTATGAAATTAGTTTTTGGTAAATCATTCAAATGTATGTGTTGCCAAGTGGCAACACTGTGCAATAGTGGAATGACATTATTACAATAGTTTAGCTAGCTAGCAAGGTCAGCTGCACTCTGTTAAGCTGTAACAATAACAACATTAATACTATTGATATAATGTTGATTAGTAGTATGTTAATGGAATTTGTATTATGGATAGAATCAAATTGAAATCGCAAATTTACTTTTGATTAAATATGAATACAGGTAACATTACGTCAGTGAGCACAGCCATATTCTATGACAATGTAAAGAAGAAAAGGGCAGAACTGGCTCTTCCTGCAGATGAAAAAATTGCTTTGTGAAGTTTCATACATAAAAAATGTGATCTTTCAAGGATTATGGGGGGATGGGGGGGGGGGCTGGTTGGGCTCATGTCCACAGTCTTCCTCTCATAAGATTGCGTAATGCTGAATTTTCATGAACTGCAATGTTTTTGGTTTTATGTCAATGTTTTATGATACATGATATACAGGATTATATTTCTTTTAACTGTATACATTTGCAATTTAAATAATATTCATGAAAAATGTAATAAAATAAAAAAATTATAAATCATTAATCAGCAAAAAAAAGAATGGAATAAATAAAAGCACAAGTTGTTGCAAAGTATGTATAAGGTGTCAATTATAAGTACTGTGTTAAAACTTATAATAGCACCAATTGAATCAACACAAACAACATTTCTGAGGAAAAATATTAACTATAAGTAAACTTACACTTATTCTAAGTTAGATCCACTATTGTATGCTGCTGCCGTATGGCAACATATCATAAAGTACCTTCAAATTATATTTTTTTATATTGTTTTTTTTTTTTACAGCACTTCAAGTTAAGCCATTCTTAGAAAAGAAAAAGAGTCAAATATTTTTTTCTGTAGGTCTATCATAATGCGCGCGGTAGGCTAAAAAAGAAACTAAAATAACTGTGTTGCTTCACCACAGGGGACGTTAAACTAAACTAAACTAGACTAAACTTGTGTCATTTTATTGTTTTATTGTACATATTATTTTAACTAAACTAACTGGGTTGCTTTACTTTAGAACTCAACTAAACTGAATTAAGCTAAAAACTAAACTACTTGTGTTGCTTTACCACAGATGACACTCAACTGATGTAAACTGTCTGTGCCATTTTATCACACTGGACATTTAACTGAAGTAAAGACTGAACTAATAGAGAATTCATCTAAACCAAACTAAACCGATAATAAACCACCTGTGATGATAGTGCTGATCTGCCGCAGATAGTTCAGAGTTCAGGTGAGACACATTTACAGTCAAATCAAAGAGCTTCATAAACGAGCCACATTAAACTGGAACTGATCAAAGGAAATACAAGCTTCTGTGGGCTGCTGATCACAGACACAGCGCTGACAAAAGGGAAGAGAAGTCAAGAGAAACGCCAGCTTTATCCAGCACATGTGTGTGAGAGATCAAACCAGACACGCTTCACAGCGCGCAGTCAGAGTCAGACTAACCGGATCGCGTCCAGATCCACAGAAGCCTTCATAAACCATCGGTCAGATCCAGCCGCGCGCGAGCGAAAGTCAAGTGTGTGTGTGGAGCAAGAGTAATGAAACGAAGAAATGTGTCTGTAAAGAAGAGGATCAAATAAGAGAGCACTTACTAAGGTTTGCGGGGTTTCCTCCCAGCAGTGCGCAAGAGATGAAATGAAACACACATATAACAGTTCCTTAAGATGAGAGAGAGAGAGAGAGAGAGAGAGAGAGAGAGAGAGAGGGAGGGGGGAAGTGCTCTTTATGAGTGAGTAACTTCACATCAAGTTTCAGAGAACTGATACGCAGTGCATGAACGCAAATACTGCTGGAGCTTAACTTTAATAATTTAAGAGCAGTCTGAAATTGTCGAGAAAACCTGGACTAATGTAAACGTAAAGGGAAAATTACACACACACACACACACACAGGTTTGTTTTTGTGAAAAGTGGGGACTCTCCATAGGCGTAATGGTTTTTATACTGTACAGACTGTATATTCTATTGCCCTACACCAACCCTACCCCTAAACCTACCCCTCACAGGAGACTTTCTGCTATTTCAGATTTTCAATACACTCCATTCTGTGTGATTTATAAGCGTTTTGAAAAGTGGGGACATGGGGTAATGTCCTGAAAAGTCACCTTCTCCTTGTAATACCTATGTTATACCTTTGTCATTATACAAATTTATGTCCTCATTTGTCACAAAAACACATACATACACACACACACACACTCTCTCACACACACACACACACACACTCTCACACACACACACACTCTCACACTCACACACACACAGGTTTGTTTTTGTGAAAAGTGGGGACTCTCCATTCTGTGTGATTTATAAGCGTTTTGAAAAGTGGGGACATGGGGTAATGTCCTGAAAAGTCACACTCACACACACATACACACGCGCACACACACTCACACACACGCGCACACACACACGCACGCACACACACACACAAAACATAATATGAAGAATGCTGGTTACCAAATGATTTGGGGTGCCGTTGACTTCAATAGTATGGACAAAAACACAATGGGAGCCAAAACGGTTTGATATTGAAAAAATAATTTTTGGGTGAATCTCTTTAACTGAACTATATACTGCACTAAACTACAATAATTTACTAAATTAAATACAAATCACTGTAAATGCTGTAATCCACCAAGGCTACTTTAACTTAAAAACTTTTACATTAAAAAAATGTAAATGTAAAATGTATGATTATATTACAGTCTAATTCTTTTTATTTTATATTTAATTATAATCAAATTGGGTGTACAAGTCATTTCAACTTAAAATATTAATCTGAAGAATTTTTTTAATTCATTTATATTCATTAGCCATTCATGTCATTTATCATTTGATCGTACTTTTTTTTTACTATTTATCTTTATTATGTTTTTATATTTTATATTTCTCATTAATTTCTTTGCTTATGTTGCTTTTCTATCATTGCCTAATGTTTGTGAGAGAGGTTTTGGTGTCGACAGCGTGGGGACGTACCTTATGGACCCCTGAAGAAAGACAGTTTACATGTTGTTTTACATTACAATGTAGTTAACTAAATAACAATAAACGTCACTGGGAAAGTCCTGCATGAAATGTAAATAAATGTTTGTGTGCATTCAGGTGAGACGGATTCATGGCAAGCTCATTCACAGTTGTGAGTTGTGATATCACATGGCATGCCTGAGCGATGCTTATTTATGTTTTCACACCTGACTGAATTATGACAACAGTTCAGTGATCACACACATCTCATTATCTTCTCCTGACTTCACAAGAATTGCCTGGATCCACCCACACAATACTGACCTGAGAAACTGGTAAACAACACCTGCAATGTGACACCGGATGCAAGTTCCTATATTTTACCCAGATTTTTTCATGTATTCATCAGATACTTTGGTCCAAAGTGACTACATTGCATTCCCTCAGAATGGAACCCCGACCTCGGCGTTGCAAGTATCATGCGCTACAGTTTGAACTCAAGTCCTAAAAACATGGAGCAGTTCAGATCATTTGATTTTCTGAGAATTTAAAGAGAAATGTTTGAGTTGACATTGAGAACCTTTTATTTCAGATGTATTTTCAGTGCAAATAATGTTTTGGTGTTTTTTTTCCTAGCACAAATATCTAAATATTCTTAAATCGTGATTCATTTATTTGAGAAGCAAAATTACATACAATATTAAGATTTATTTTCTGAAAAAAAAGTGTACAAATTAAGTGAGTTTTTGCTTAAAAATTACAAAAAAAGATATGCCAATGAGGTCATAAAAATGATTGTTTTCCCTTTGAATTAAGTTTGTTTTTCTGACCCCATTGGAAGTTTTTTTTCCTTTTAAGCATTACGTTGCATTAAGCAGTCTTGATTCTCAAGTAAACTGATCTTGAATGTTTGTATATTTGTACTGGAAAACAACAGAAAATACTAAATGAGAAAAACATTTTTTGAAGTGTTGTTACACTATTGTTTGCACAGTTTGAGGCATTGTTCCTCTTTTCAAACACCAAAGAAGACATCATCTCAAAACGTCAGACATCAGTCAAAATCTCCATTCAGTTTTACAACCTACTAGGAGAAGCGGCTGAGTTATTACAGTAATGTCATGAATGTCAGACCCACTTGTCACAGACTTTCTGTTCATCCTTCTCTTACGGGATGTGTTGTTGTGTGATTTTACTTCCTGCTTTATGATATCCAGAGGTATTTGAGAATGTCATTGTGGTTGAGATATCAGCGAGTGGAGGCATGCGGTCACAGCTCGATGTGAAAACCTGGTTAATAGGTCTAGTGAACGCATTCACATAATGTTGAGCTGAGGAACATGAACTCTGTCTGAAGCTGCTGTTGGTGTCGGGGACATTTGTTTATGTCTTACCTGATTTGCTTCTATTCTTAATATCTCTAAATGTCCAGTAATATTATCTGAGGAATTCATTTACTTAATACACACTCCTCATAATCTTTCCGCAAGCAATTTAAATAAATAACTTGCCCAAAAATAACTAGTTTGACATTTTGTACTCACCGTCATGTCACTGCAATCCCATATGACATGTTTAGCAGAATGTCCAGACTGCTCTTTTCCATAAAGCAGTGACTAGGATCTGTAAAGCTCCTAAAAATGCCATAAAAGAACCAAATAGTACCATAATAATAGTCAATATAAGTTATGTGGTTTGTCAGGGTGTTGCTATGAAGTTGCTAAGGTATTCTAACTGTGGTTAGGGAGGTTAGTAGCTAATGTGTTTTTGAGTGGTCGCTAGGGTCTTCTAAGTGGTTGACAGGGGGTTGCTATGCGGTCACTGAGTTTTCTGAGTGGTCGCTAGGGGTTTGCTATGCAGTTGCTAAGGTTTTCTAACTGTGGTTAGGGAGGTTAGTAGCTAATGTGTTTTTGAGTGGTTGCTAGGGTATTCTAAGTGGTTGCCAAGGCGTTGCTATGAAGTCACTGAATGTTCTGAGTGGTCGCTAGGGAGTTTTGGTGAGTTGTCAGGGTGTTGCTATGCAGTTGCTAAGGTATTCTAATAGTGGTTAGGGTGTTTAGTAGCTAATGTATTTTTGCGTGGTTGCTAGGGTATTCTAAGGGGTTGCCAAGGCATTGCTATGAAGTCACTGAATGTTCTGAGTGATCGCTATGGAGTTTTGGGGGGTTGTCAGGGCATTGCTCTGCAGTTGCTAAGTTCCTCTAAAGAGTAGCTAGGGAATTTTAGGAGTTGTCAGGGTGTTGCTATGCTGAGGTGTTCTCATATCTGCAGTGTTCTAAATGGTTGCTAAGGTGTTCTGAATGGTAGCTAGGGTGTTCTGGGTGGTTTTCAGGGCATTGCTATGCAGTCAATGGGTGTTCTGAGTGGTAGCTAGGGAGGTTTGGGGAATTGTCAGTGCATTGCTATGCAGTTTCTGAAGTGTTCTCATATCTGGGGTGTTCTAAATGGTTGCTAAGGTGTTCTGAATGAGGGCGATCTGGGTGGTTTTATGTGGCTAATAAGATGTTCTGGGTGAAAGCTAGATTGTTCTAAGTGGTTGCCAAGCCAAGGCATTGCGATGTAGTTGCTAAAGTATTTCGAGTGGTTGCCAGGTCATTACTACGAGCTTGCTGAGGAATTCCATTGATTGTTAGGTGGTTTCTTAATATCTAAAGTGAAAACGCTCCATACTCAAGTCTCTGAGATTTTCCACTCACTGTATCACTAATGCTAGTTAAAGCCATTTTACATTCTGGAGTCATCATATCCATGATAACAGAGACACTTTCCTTAGTAAACATCACTAATGGTTTCAGGTTGCTCAGGAAGTCAAAGTCATGTTACCAACAACATGACAGGAGGTAGAGGCTCCTCACCTGGTCACATGATTAGTCACCAGCAGCAGGACGACACACTTTACTGGAACACAGGAATTTTAGGGCATTTCCAACTCACTTCTTCTCAGCTCTCCTTTTCCTTTTCTTGGTTGCTCACTTTCTATTCTCACTCCGCCTTATTCCATAACCCTCCCTTCCTGCTTCGCTCAATCCTGCAGCATGGTTCTTGTTATCAGTCATTTATATTATCAGGGTTTATGACTCAGTAAGCTGTGATTGAGTGTTGGTACTCACTATTTCACACACATTTTCCCTCGCGCACACACACACACAAACACAGAATGACATCAAATGTAGCTGATGTGTGTGTGCTCACCATTTCTCATCTCATGAATATTTTAGGGAAATTCTTCCTGAACTCCTTTAGATCTCTCAGTGATAAGCCTTCATATAGAAAAGGGAAGTAAAGAGCACTCAAAAGAGGGATTTTTAAGAGTTACCGACGGCCGGCACACTCTGATATTTGAACAAAAGTAAAGATGAAAATCAGTGTGCCTGTGTTTGTTGGTGTGTTTTTTAATAAGTTTTACTTCCTGATACTCAGTAAACATGACATCAGGCAGGACGGCTTTCCTGAGAACTGTTAAATAACAACCACAACACACACCCATGTCTGCGGATGAGTGTGTTTGTAAATGCAGTACTGTACTGAGTGGCCATGAAAGCAAACCACACCCCATTTACACGGGCAGGAATTCTGGGAAGAATCTGCCCTCTAGTGGCCAGATAGAGCTCAGGCTTTGTTTGAAATGGCATACTAGCACACTACAGGTACTATTTCTTCAGTATATAGAATGCATACTGTGCACAGCAAACACTTTTTACAAAATTTTTAAAATGTACAGTATTCAGTAAGACACAATGCAAAAACTTGAAGTGAGTGGTATTTTAAAATACGTTCAAATATGCGATATATTTTTAACATCTGTGTTTTTGGACTGTCAGAATGTTGTTTTTATAGCTGCACATATTTCATATTTTTGATTATATTATATATTGAACAGGGTGAGAAATTAGCCAGGGCTGGGGTTAAATGCCACCAAAATTCAAAATGAGGAGAATCATTATTTACTTAGTACATCCAAATCTGTTTTCTTTTAACATTTGAAGTATATCTTAAAATGCTATTTTGGGCTTAGATAATTGTTCTAATTCAACATGCAGGAAGCTACGAACTACTGTAAAGATTTTTTTTCATAATCACATATTAATTGTTCAGATTGCCAGAAGTTAAAACATTTAAATTAATTAATTAATAATAAAAAGGCTGCATTCATTTTTATATTCAATTTTACAACTGCATGCAACTTGTCGTATTAAACATGCAACATATTTAGGTAATGTAAAAATATTTTAGCATAGTACATAATTATTGTTTTACATACTTAGGTAATTTTTTAAATAGTGAGGCTTTATTTTTATTTATTTAGTACATCCAAATCTGTTTTCTTTTAACATTTGAAGTATATCTTAAAATGCTATTTTGGGCTTAGATAATTGTTCTAATTCAACATGCAGGAAGCTACGAACTACTGTAAAGATTTTTTTTCATAATCACATATTAATTGTTCAGATTGCCAGAAGTTAAAACATTTAAATTAATTAATTAATAAATAAAAAAAAAGTGGCTGCATTTATTTTTATATTCAATTTTACAACTGCATGCAACTTGTCGTATTAAACATGCAACATATTTAGGTCATGTAAAAATATTTTAGCATAGTACATAATTATTGTTTTACATACTTAGGTATTTTTTTAAATAGTGAGGCTTTATTTTTATTTATTGTTTTTTTTTTTGTTGCCATGTCTGATGTCTTAAAATGTTATTCTAAGCCTAGATAATTATTCTAATTCATTAGATGTAAATTAACTGAAACTTGCCACTTTTATGTTCACAACAGCATATCATCCCTTTTTGATGGTATACATATGTATAGAGTATGCAAAATGTTTGCAGAAATATAGTAAGTGCAATATAGACAACCAGAGCTCAATGCATGAAATACCATAATGCAATGCAGAATACTACGGTTCGAAACATTAGTTGCAGACTGCATTGCATACTATTTTTTAAAAAGCATGCAGTATACAGTATATATACTGTACTGTGCAGTATGCAGCATACCAGTGAAAATAAATCTCAGACTCAAGTCAAAGGTCAGCCTGATTTTATTTAGTTTATTGAATTTATGGTCAGTATTTACATATTACCTGAAAGTTATTGTGATTTACACGTTTCGTTCATAATATTCGCTGGTTCTTTGTCCAGCAGTGTGAGTCAACAGTGAGTGGTTTGTAGCTCATTTGTCTGGTTGTTGTTGATTGGTTCACAAGGGCAGAGGTCGTTGCCGGGGTCACTTCCGGGTTCAGTGTTGGAGTTGTGTGTGGCGTGAGGTATCGTCCCATTGGCTACAGGCTGATGCAGGTGTGTGTTCCACTGAGTAGCAAACTTCCTGCTTTATGATATCCAGAGGTATTTGAGAATGTCATTGTGGTTGAGATATCAGCGAGTGGAGGCATGCGGTCACAGCTCGATGTGAAAACCTGGTTAATAGGTCTAGTGAACGCATTCACATAATGTTGAGCTGAGGAACATGAACTCTGTCTGAAGCTGCTGTTGGTGTCGGGGACATTTGTTTATGTCTTACCTGATTTGCTTCTATTCTTAATATCTCTAAATGTCCAGTAATATTATCTGAGGAATTCATTTACTTAATACACACTCCTCATAATCTTTCCGCAAGCAATTTAAATAAATAACTTGCCCAAAAATAACTAGTTTGACATTTTGTACTCACCGTCATGTCACTGCAATCCCATATGACATGTTTAGCAGAATGTCCAGACTGCTCTTTTCCATAAAGCAGTGACTAGGATCTGTAAAGCTCCTAAAAATGCCATAAAAGAACCAAATAGTACCATAATAATAGTCAATATAAGTTATGTGGTTTGTCAGGGTGTTGCTATGAAGTTGCTAAGGTATTCTAACTGTGGTTAGGGAGGTTAGTAGCTAATGTGTTTTTGAGTGGTCGCTAGGGTCTTCTAAGTGGTTGACAGGGGGTTGCTATGCGGTCACTGAGTTTTCTGAGTGGTCGCTAGGGGTTTGCTATGCAGTTGCTAAGGTTTTCTAACTGTGGTTAGGGAGGTTAGTAGCTAATGTGTTTTTGAGTGGTCGCTAGGGTCTTCTAAGTGGTTGACAGGGGGTTGCTATGCGGTCACTGAGTTTTCTGAGTGGTCGCTAGGGGTTTGCTATGCAGTTGCTAAGGTTTTCTAACTGTGGTTAGGGAGGTTAGTAGCTAATGTGTTTTTGAGTGGTTGCTAGGGTATTCTAAGTGGTTGCCAAGGCGTTGCTATGAAGTCACTGAATGTTCTGAGTGGTCGCTAGGGAGTTTTGGTGAGTTGTCAGGGTGTTGCTATGCAGTTGCTAAGGTATTCTAATAGTGGTTAGGGTGTTTAGTAGCTAATGTATTTTTGCGTGGTTGCTAGGGTATTCTAAGGGGTTGCCAAGGCATTGCTATGAAGTCACTGAATGTTCTGAGTGATCGCTATGGAGTTTTGGGGGGTTGTCAGGGCATTGCTCTGCAGTTGCTAAGTTCCTCTAAAGAGTAGCTAGGGAATTTTAGGAGTTGTCAGGGTGTTGCTATGCTGAGGTGTTCTCATATCTGCAGTGTTCTAAATGGTTGCTAAGGTGTTCTGAATGGTAGCTAGGGTGTTCTGGGTGGTTTTCAGGGCATTGCTATGCAGTCAATGGGTGTTCTGAGCGGTAGCTAGGGAGGTTTGGGGTATTGTCAGTGCATTGCTATGCAGTTTCTGAAGTGTTCTCATATCTGGGGTGTTCTAAATGGTTGCTAAGGTGTTCTGAATGAGGGCGATCTGGGTGGTTTTATGTGGCTAATAAGATGTTCTGGGTGAAAGCTAGATTGTTCTAAGTGGTTGCCAAGCCAAGGCATTGCGATGTAGTTGCTAAAGTATTTCGAGTGGTTGCCAGGTCATTACTACGAGCTTGCTGAGGAATTCCATTGATTGTTAGGTGGTTTCTTAATATCTAAAGTGAAAACGCTCCATATTCAAGTCTCTGAGATTTTCCACTCACTGTATCACTAATGCTAGTTAAAGCCATTTTACATTCTGGAGTCATCATATCCATGATAACAGAGACACTTTCCTTAGTAAACATCACTAATGGTTTCAGGTTGCTCAGGAAGTCAAAGTCATGTTACCAACAACATGACAGGAGGTAGAGGCTCCTCACCTGGTCACATGATTAGTCACCAGCAGCAGGACGACACACTTTACTGGAACACAGGAATTTTAGGGCATTTCCAACTCACTTCTTCTCAGCTCTCCTTTTCCTTTTCTTGGTTGCTCACTTTCTATTCTCACTCCGCCTTATTCCATAACCCTCCCTTCCTGCTTCGCTCAATCCTGCAGCATGGTTCTTGTTATCAGTCATTTATATTATCAGGGTTTATGACTCAGTAAGCTGTGATTGAGTGTTGGTACTCACTATTTCACACACATTTTCCCTCGCGCACACACACACACAAACACAGAATGACATCAAATGTAGCTGATGTGTGTGTGCTCACCATTTCTCATCTCATGAATATTTTAGGGAAATTCTTCCTGAACTCCTTTAGATCTCTCAGTGATAAGCCTTCATATAGAAAAGGGAAGTAAAGAGCACTCAAAAGAGGGATTTTTAAGAGTTACCGACGGCCGGCACACTCTGATATTTGAACAAAAGTAAAGATGAAAATCAGTGTGCCTGTGTTTGTTGGTGTGTTTTTTAATAAGTTTTACTTCCTGATACTCAATAAACATGACATCAGGCAGGACGGCTTTCCTGAGAACTGTTAAATAACAACCACAACACACACCCATGTCTGCGGATGAGTGTGTTTGTAAATGCAGTACTGTACTGAGTGGCCATGAAAGCAAACCACACCCCATTTACACGGGCAGGAATTCTGGGAAGAATCTGCCCTCTAGTGGCCAGATAGAGCTCAGGCTTTGTTTGAAATGGCATACTAGCACACTACAGGTACTATTTCTTCAGTATGTAGAATGCATACTGTGCACAGCAAACACTTTTTACAAAATTTTTAAAATGTACAGTATTCAGTAAGACACAATGCAAAAACTTGAAGTGAGTGGTATTTTAAAATACGTTCAAATATGCGATATATTTTTAACATCTGTGTTTTTGGACTGTCAGAATGTTGTTTTTATAGCTGCACATATTTCATATTTTTGATTATATTATATATTGAGCAGGGTGAGAAATTAGCCAGGGCTGGGGTTAAATGCCACCAAAATTCAAAATGAGGAGAATCATTATTTACTTACTAGTACATCCAAATCTGTTTTCTTTTAACATTTGAAGTATATCTTAAAATGCTATTTTGGGCTTAGATAATTGTTCTAATTCAACATGCAGGAAGCTACGAACTACTGTAAAGATTTTTTTTCATAATCACATATTAATTGTTCAGATTGCCAGAAGTTAAAACATTTAAATTAATTAATTAATAATAAAAAGGCTGCATTCATTTTTATATTCAATTTTACAACTGCATGCAACTTGTCGTATTAAACATGCAACATATTTAGGTAATGTAAAAATATTTTAGCATAGTACATAATTATTGTTTTACATACTTAGGTAATTTTTTAAATAGTGAGGCTTTATTTTTATTTATTGTTTTTTTTTTTGTTGCCATGTCTGATGTCTTAAAATGTTATTCTAAGCCTAGATAATTATTCTAATTCATTAGATGTAAATTAACTGAAACTTGCCACTTTTATGTTCACAACAGCATATCATCCCTTTTTGATAGTATGCATAGTATACATATGTATAGAGTATGCAAAATGTTTGCAGAAATATAGTAAGTGCAATATAGACAACCAGAGCTCAATGCATGAAATACCATAATGCAATGCAGAATACCACGGTTCGAAACATTAGTTGCAGACTGCATTGCATACTATTTTTTAAAAAGCATGCAGTATACAGTATATATACTGTACTGTGCAGTATGCAGCATACCAGTGAAAATAAATCTCAGACTCAAGTCAAAGGTCAGCCTGATTTTATTTAGTTTATTGAATTTATGGTCAGTATTTACATATTACCTGAAAGTTATTGTGATTTACACATTTCGTTCATAATATTCGCTGGTTCTTTGTCCAGCAGTGTGAGTCAACAGTGAGTGGTTTGTAGCTCATTTGTCTGGTTGTTGTTGATTGGTTCACAAGGGCAGAGGTCGTTGCCGGGGTCACTTCCGGGTTCAGTGTTGGAGTTGTGTGTGGCGTGAGGTATCGTCCCATTGGCTACAGGCTGATGCAGGTGTGTGTTCCACTGAGTAGCAATAACTCCGCCCCAAATTCGACGACTTTCCTGAAAACTCACGCAGATTGCGCAGCCCCGCCCCTTTTGCTCACAGCCCCGCCCACTTCGGTCGCGCACGGCCAGGTGTCTCACTCCGCCCCGCCCCACTTTGCTACGCCGACTGAGCGAGACGGTCTGCGCATGCGTGTAACGCGTCGCCAAAGACGCCAGGTCCGAATGGGAGGAAGTGCTATCGATGAGTCTTTTCCCGAGCGCGAGCGGTCGCAGAGGCAGTGCGAGCCGCAGAAGCTTCCAGAAGCGCGAGTTGATTCGCTCGGAGCGCGCATCGTGCCAGTGGATGGAGGTGGAGTTGTTGCGCAGTTGCACAATGTCGCCGCAGGGGGCGCTAAACGCGCATCGTCTCACGGTGATGACAGGAACACGCGACGCGTGATGCAGGTACAAACACAGACGACACTCCAGCTGACCGATGCTCTTCTCACACAAACAATCCGAGCTCAACACCACCAGCAGCCGCCGACACGCCTGCATACACCTGAGAACCGACTCCATCAGATCTGAGAGAGAGAAACACACACAACAGGTGCTGATTACACCTGCGTCTACATGCGCCTCTTAACACTTCTGTTCAGCAAGGATGCATTAAAGGGGGTCATATGATGCGATTTCAATTGTTCCTTTCTCTTTGGAGTGTTACAAGCTCTTGGTGCATAAAGAAGATCTGTAAAGTTGCAAAGACTAAAGTCTCAAATCCAAAGAGAAATTCTTTATAAAC
>NW_015505471.1:165272-169485 GCF_001515645.1 Sinocyclocheilus grahami
CTTTGGTTTTGAGACTTTAGTCTTTGCAACTTCAGGGATCTTATCTATGCACAATCAGCTTGTAACACTCCAAAGAAATAATGTTCTTTTTAGCAACATCATATGACCCCTTTAAAATAATCAAAAGTGGCAGTAAAGACATTTAAGCAATGTACAGTATGTGGAAAATAATGTGGTTTTTTTTACTTTATACCGCATAAACATTTAATTACACCAAATACACAAAATAATGTTCTTTTTAGCAGCATCATATGACCCCTTTAAAATAATCAAAAGTGGCAGTAAAGACATTTAAGCTTTTAAATTTAAGACATTTAAATTAAAAAAATTTTTTATTTCAAATAAATGCTGTTCTTTTGAACTTTCTATTTATCAAAGTATCCTGAAAATACACTTTCCACAAATATATGAAGCAGCACAACTGTTTTCAACATTGATAATAATCAGAAATGTTTCTTGAGCAGCAAATCAGCATATTAGAATGATTTCTGAAGATCATGTGACACTGAAGACTGGAGGAATGATGCTGAAAATACAGCTTTGCATCATATGATTTTTTAAATATATCACAACAGACAGCAGCTACTTTAAATTGTAATAATATTACACAATATTAGTTTTTATTGTATTTTTGATCAAATTAATGCAGTTTTTTTAAATACATAAAAAAAATCTTACCAACCCCAAACTTTTGAACGCTATCATTCACTATATTCATGTGTTAAGCACAAAGTTTGTAATCTTTTGCTTTACAAATATAAAGTATTAAACTATAATCTCACTGTAAGTGTGACTTCTCAAGAGGAGTTCTTATTTCATCTGAGCTTTAATAGTTGAGATTTAACTGGAGTGCTATGTTTTGGGTTGATCACTGCCTCAACATACAATGTTTTTTTTTCAGCTTTGCCACATATACATATTTTAGAAATTAACCATTCAATCAACAAAATTAAACACAATAATCCACAAGTAATCCACACCACTCCAGTCCATCAGTTAACATCTGGAGAAGACAAAAACTGTGTGTTTGTAAAAACCTTTTTAACTAAAACATGAGTCCATAACCCATAATAACGCTTCCTCCAGTGTAAAAGTCCATCTCCTGTTGTCTCTCACATCAAAATCCACTCACATATTTGTTCAGAGCCGCTTTGGACTGTTTTGTCTTAAGTGGTGCTTGATCTGTGCAGATTTCTCTCCTGATTCACAACAGACCCCTTTTACTGGAGGAAGCGTTATTATGGATTATGGACTCACGTTTTAGTTAAAAAGGTCTTAATGATGGATTTGTTTCAGCTTTTGTCTTCTCCAGATGTTAACTGATGGACTGGAGTGCTGTGGATTACTTGTGGATTATTGTGATGTTTTTATCAGCTGTTTGGACTCTCATTCTGACGGCACCCATACACTGCAGAGCATCCATTGCTGAGACACTGATGCAATGCTACATTTCTACAAATCTGATGAAGAGACAAACTCATTTTAGGTAGCCTGAGGACATGTTCAGCTAATTTACATTTTTAGGTGAACGGTTCCTTTAAAATTATGGCAAGCAGCATTGTGGTACATATATGAATGCTTTTTGAACTTTTTGAATTGCCAATGGAAAAATTACGGACAAAACAAAAGCGGCTGGAAAGTGTGTGTTCACGGTTATGGTATATTTAGATGTTTGTGGGGGTTTTCTTTCCAGAGAATCAGAACTGAGCTGATCTGGCTTCTCCAGACCTTGAGAAACACACACTAAACCAGATTCACTGGGGCCAGATGGCATGTGATTGGTTGAGTTTTTACCACTTCCTCTATTCACTGATGACTGAAGGGAAACACTTGATCATGATCATGAGTGTAAATAATGAACACGGACGTCAGTTGCTGTCATGGGATGATCAGATTCAGTGTGAAATCATCTGAACATGAGTAATGAAATAAATCAATGAAACAAAATGCAAAAATAAACTTTTATTTATCAAATCAGTTAAAAAAAATGAGATCACAGAACATACTGGACATGACATGGTCATATAAGATGAACTCAGTGATGCATGACAACAACTGAAACATACTGAGAATAAAATGCAACTGAATGATAACAGCTGGAAGTTTGTTGTGCAGTTTGAAAGAGGGAATGAAACCTCAAAAACTCATTCAAACCAGCATTATTTGCAGCAGGATTCTGCCCTCTTGTGGCTGATGCTCAGAAACACACTTCACACCTCTGATCTGAACTCAGCCTTCATCAGCAACTATTTTCTAATGCAAGCATTTTCTAATGCAAGTCTATGGAGAAAGCCACAGTGTCCTGCATTAGGTCACTATTTCAGAAGTCAGACAATGACAGAAGTGGCGTTTGTAATCTAGTGTACTAGATAAGTGCACTACAATCCAAATCCACTAGAACAGGGTTTCACACCCCCTGTTGGTGCTTGAGGGATCTGCAGAGGGTTTAAGAGTCCATAAGAAGCTAATAAATCATAATCATAACATTAAAATAAATAACTTTAAAATAAAAACCAAAAATATTTATATTTTTAATGTTTTTACCTGCATGTTATTTGTTCATTAACGGACATCAGAGAACGGCGAATATACAATATGTTGGTACATTTTTGAAATATTAACCTAAAATCTCAGATGGACTTCAAGTGAATATTTGAGCTAAAAGGAGTTTGGCTGACAAAGTATTGTTACTGTTAACTAAAACTATTCAAAACCATTTTTGTTAACTAAAAGTTGAAATAAAATATTACATGAACATGAATACTACAATAGCTTAAAAATACTAAATTAACACCGAAATTCCCTAATGAAAGCTTAATAACATAAGTAACTTAAACGGAAATTAGATATGTTGCCTCGGCAGCTAACAGAAATACAATAAATTGAAATACTATTTAAATAAAAAAATTGTGTGTGTGTGTGGGTCACAAAACAACCGAAACTAAACATTAAAATGGAAACTAAAAAATATAAAATTCAAAATATGACTAAATACCATAATAGTACAAATGTAATACTAAATCTACACTGAAAATCCTATATGGCATCTACTATTTCTTTTTTTCTGTAAAGCTGCTTTTAAATGATGCATATTGTGAAAAGCGCTATACAAATCAAGTGAGCGAGGGTACGTATGCTGGTTGTCTATGAGGCACTGGTAGAATAAGGATCGCAGAGTTTCTCTTCTGCCTGACGTGTGTTTTGTGTGTGTGTGTCGGGTGTGTGTTGTGTGATATCCGGTAGCTGGGTGTGTGTGTGTGTGTGTTGTGTGTCCCTCCTCATGGGCAGCTCGAGCTGCAGCTGTTTCCAGAAGCGTGAGGACAGAGGGGCCGATTTCTCGCCCTTCCAGCGTATGAGTGTCAGCGCCAGCCGGGCCCGGCGCAGCTCTTTGACCCAGCTCTTCCTCCGGACCGGTTTGAACTGGATCAGAACCACCCTGAGGCTGCCGCCGTGCAGCATGCTGGTCAGTCCGGCCTGCAGCTCGAGCAGAGCCTGTGTCCCGCGGACAGCGCTGCACGGACTCACAACCACCACCAGCCTGCGGCTCTGACCCACAAACCTCAGCGTATCGTCTGTTATAGCTACACACAGACACACATTAATACACTCACACACACACACAACACAAGTCATACACAAGTACGTCATCAAACAGTTTAACTAGTTCTGCAAGACAGTATCTGATCAACACTTCATGTTCACTTATTTTAGTATCATTTATATAAAATTATAGTTTTCAGTAGTATTTACAATTACCGTTTATTTTTATAATTTCAAGTTTCATTTTAATTGTAGTTTATTTTGTCATTTTGTTAAGGGCTGTTGTCATTTTTTTATCAATTTATCAATACTACAAGTTAAATTTAATTTATTTCAGTTTTAGATTAGTTTTAGTTTTTATTTATTTTTGTCTTATTTTATTTAGCTTTTATTTTGATATCTTGAGTTTTGATTTAAGTTTACATTTTAGTCACTTTGTGCTTTTGTAATTTTCATTAGTTTTGTAATATTATTATTTACATTTAATTTATTTTAGTTCAATTTTGGTTTTTATTTCATTGTCTTTATTTTATTTTATTCAGGTTTCATTTATTTTGATTAGTGCTGTCAAACGATTAATCGCGATTAATTGCCTTCCAAAATAAATGTTTTTGTTTATGTAATATATGTGTGTGTTCTGTGTATATTTATTATGTATATATATATATATATA
>NW_015505471.1:169699-170491 GCF_001515645.1 Sinocyclocheilus grahami
TATATGCGCTTTAATTATTTACATGCGTGTAGGTTAAGTACATGCGTCACACAGCGGCTCAGTAGTTCCACAGGAACTGTTATCATTTACATGTGTGGAGCGTCTCAAACTCCATCTCTGCATGTTGTTGTGAGTTTGGGTTTATTATAACGATCATCTGGGAACGCAACATGCGCCATTTCATCAGATTTGTAAGGTAAATCATTTATAAATCCACGCAAACTCATACATTGCGGTTTCAAAATAAAAGCTCAAACCCTCATTTGTTTACACGTTTTGATGTCCACATATTCTTTTAATTAGTGGCTATAGCATTTCTGTCCTAAAGAAATGGCCAAATATTAAAGATTAAGTGAACATTTGAATTAAATGGTGCTAGGTCAATATTAAACAAGTATTAGGTCGCACAGCAATGTGTAAAAATAATCATCAGGCCGTTAGCGCCCTCTGCAGGCCTTTGGTGTAATGCGTAATGTACATGAGCTCTATTGTTTATAATACATTATGTATTTTAACAGTTTTGTTTAATAAAACCATATGATTTCTTGCTTTTGATACTTTATTTGAACTAATTATTATTGCCTCATTGCTATTATATATGTATTTTAAGTAATTTTAAAGGCTATTGTTCACTTACATCTATTTTTATAACCACAAAAAAAAATTATTATAATTATAGGGCCCTATGAAATACGTTTTATTTCCAAATTCATTTTTTTTCCATTTTCATTTTTCCATACTCTGTTTTAATGGTTAAATTACATTTTATTAATCAAAAAGCC
This sequence comes from Sinocyclocheilus grahami, assembly GCF_001515645.1. Classification (NCBI taxonomy): domain Eukaryota; kingdom Metazoa; phylum Chordata; class Actinopteri; order Cypriniformes; family Cyprinidae; genus Sinocyclocheilus; species Sinocyclocheilus grahami. Next base: position 170,482 of record NW_015505471.1, read on the forward strand.
TGTCTAATTA
>NW_015505471.1:170582-175859 GCF_001515645.1 Sinocyclocheilus grahami
ATCAAATACTTATTTCATGCAATAAAATGGAAATTAATTATTTAAAAATCATACAATGTGATTTTCTGGATTTTTTTTTTAGATTCTGTCTCTCACAGTTGAGGTGTACCTACGATGAAAATTACAGATCTCTCCATTCTTTGTAAGTGGGAAAACTTGAAAAATCGGCAGTGTATCAAATACTTATTTGCCCCACTGTATATATATATCATGTCACCATTTAGCAAAGTAAGTGTGTGTGTGTATGTGTGTAATGGACTCTTTTTTCAGGTGCAATTTTTTTTTTTTTTTACAATTATATATATATTTATATAGATCCATTTTATTTCACCATTTAGCTATATAAGTGTGTGTGTGTGTGTGTGTGTGTGTGTGTGTGTATAGAATGAAAACAACATGAATGTGATTATTTTGTTTTGCCTTATGTATTTTGGTTATGTATTTATTTACATGTGCATTTAATTACATCCCTTTTTTAAATATATACATTGCTGGTTATTTACATTTATCACAATTCTATGTTGGTTATATTTTGGTATTAAACTCCAAAAAGTTCATGAACTATATACTAACGATATTTACAACTATATGGGCCTACAATAAATGCTAGCTAATCTAAGTACATGATTTCACTTTTATATTTTTACCTTAAAGAACAAATCTTCTGTTTTTCATTGCAAAAAGGCCTGCACATGTATCCAAATCCAAGCTGTTAGTGATTGATTTTTCATGCATGTAGCATTGTACGTCTGAAAGGAGTCCGAATCCTTGACAGTGTAGAGAAGGACCTTTCACATGACGCAGAGGACACTCCAATTACTAAAGCCGTTACATACAACTTATGCAACTCAGGAAATGCTTCCTTGTACCCGTGCATATGTTTGCACTTTGCTGTAAGAGCTGATTTGGTTGGAAACTGTTTCAGCAACATAGGTTTGGCAACACACATTTCTTTTTCACTACCAGCAAGAAGCTGGAGTGGGCTGAGCATACTGGAATCTAGAAAAGGTGGAGACTGTGGGAGGAGTGAGTTCACCGCCTTTATCAATTCAAGATTTTTTTACTGAGAATCTTCTTCCCATCTCAGCAATAGCTCTGTCCAGAATATGCAGCAATGATCTTTTCAGAAACATACTTGGATCATTAGAAGAATCTGAATCAGTGTGACCAACAGAGGTGAGGACAACACTGTCTGACGGGTGTTTGTTCACTGTTCGTTTTCTTTTTTGGCCATGGATATATCTGCTCTCATTTCAAACTGATCCCATGAAGGATCTGTCCTAATGTATTTTAAAGCCTGCAGGGAAACATTGATGACCTCACTTGCTGTACATACATTTACAGTGTTACCCTGGAACACAGCATTTGCAGGTTTTAAGACCCCAAGTATTTTTACAAGGAAATCGCCAATTTTGAAGTAGTTGTGTGTTTCTAGCTGCACCATCAAGCCAGATGCTTCTGTTCTGATATCCATGGGTGCAGTACTGCTGTGTGAAACCAGACAGAGAAGACATGGCCAAAACACCCTCCTTATTGTCTACAAGACACTTTGTCACATCATACTGGCTTGTCCACCTAATCTCCAGCAGCCTTTTAAGGCAAGGGACATCATAGTTATGTATAGCATACTGGCGATGGAAAAGTGAGTGAAGTGCTGAAGACAAATCAAAAAACGTTCTTACACAAGGTTCTGCTTGAATGGCATGCACTACTGCTAAGTGAAGTTGGTGGTTGTAGCAGTGGATGTATGGTATTTCTCTACCAAGTTTCTTGCAGAGCTTGCACCCCACCCCTGATACCACTCATGACGGAGGCACCATCATAGCACTGACTGATGATTTTGTCAGTACTATAGCCTTGATCATCCAGGGCTGTAAGAATTTGTGAAGTAATGTACTCTGCATTCAACTGCTCAAGATCAAGCAGGCCGATTAGGTGCTCTTCTGGAACTGAGTTGCACACAAACCTTATCACTAGTGACAGGTTCTCCACATTACATCTATCTCGAGTTCCATCACTTTTTATACAGAATTCTGATGTGTCTGTACTTTCATATTTTTGTTTTACCTTATTCAGCACACACTGTGCTAATGTGTCAATTATTTCATTTTGCATGTGGTTAGAAGTGTATTTTGCAACGGTCAATGTAAATCTTTAAAGCCCTGAAGGGGCACACCGAAGTCTGAGCGTCCGCATCACGCGAGGTCAATGACTCAGAAGACAGGGCAGACAGCGAAACAGTCTGCGCTCTGAAGGGGGTAGATAGTGATTTAGGCACGTAGCCCGGCCTCAGCCGGAGAGTGACGCTGCAGTAGCCGGGTCTGAAGCAAATACAGTCACTGTCCACAGAAAACGCATGTAAATTCCCTATGCGCTTAGCCGAAGCGAGGGCAAGAAGATGTGTACTTTTGAGAGATAACTCCTTCATATTAACGGATGCTAAAGGCTCGAATGGTGGCTGTGAAAGAACTCTTAACACCACCTCTAGGTCCCAGGGCAGGACTGAAGGCGGACGTGGGGGATACAATCTTCTCGCTCCCTTAAGAAAACTCACCACCAGTGCGTGCCTACCGATCGATTGCCCGCCTAGCGGGGAACGAAACGAGGCAATAGCGGCCACATAGACTTTCAGTGTTGATGGCAGAGATCCACTATCCAGTCTGTACTGCCGGGTCAATATGAACATCATGGCACCATTACACAAACACTCCCCATTTTAGAGCATACAAACGCCTCGTGGAGGGCGCCCGCGCCTCCGAGAGCGTGTCGAGCACATGAGAATGCAGAGCGTTCAGCTCCTCTGATATCCCCGAAGCAGCCACACATGAAGGCTCCATAACTCCGGGTTCAGGTGCCCGCTTGAGACAGCAAATCCTTCCTGATGGGGATCAGCCAGGGCGGCGCCACCAGCAGCTCTGTCAGGTCCAGGAACCAAGGCTGGTTCGGCCAGTTCGGGGCGATGATCATCACCGAAGCCCCCTCCTCCCTGACCTTGCATAACACCAGTGGCAATATCTTGATTGGAGGAAACACATACAGCCTGGCTGCTGGCCAGTGCGATGTTAGAGCATCCCCTTCCAGAGGGGAGTGAGACAGGGAGAAGAACAGCGCACAGTGCGCATTCTCGCTCATTACGAACAGATCCACCTCTGCTCTCCCGTAGCGGGTCCAAATTATCCAAACCGACTCGGGGTTCAACCTCCACTCTCCTTGAGGAATCCCCTTCCTCGAAAGCATGTCCGCCCCGCGGTTCAGGAGACCGGGGATGTGCGCTGCTCTGATGGAGAGAAAGTGACGGTCCGCCCATAACAGGAGATTCGCTGCTTGTTTGTACAAAGCCCTGGAACGTACGCCTCCTTGGTGATTTATGTACGAGACCACAGACATGTTGTCGGTGCGAATCAGTACCTGTCGCTGTTCCAGCTGCAGACGAAAATCCTTTAGAGCTATGAACACTGCTTCCAGCTTCATGCGGTTTATGTGCCACCGGCTTTGGGGTTCTGACCTCAGCCCTGAAGCCGGCATGCCCTCGCACACTGCTCCCCAGCAGCGAGTCGATGCGTCCGTCGTGACCACAATGCGTGACGTCACCAAGCCCAGGGGAACCCCCTGGCTGAAGAGATCCGGGTTGCACCACGGCCTCAGAGCTTTGATGCGGGAGACCGCGATGCACAAATGGCCCAAAGTCCGCGCCGTCCAAGGGACTCGAGATTTCAACCATAATTGCAGGGGGGCGCATGTGTAGTAAGCCCAGATGACATACCGCTGCAGTAGACATCATGAGTCCCAGCAGCCTCTGAAATTCCTTCAAGAGAACAGAGTTTCCCAGTCTGAAATGGCGCAGGGAAGACAAAATGGCCACCGAGCGTTCCCGAGAGAGGCGGGCTCACATCTCCACTGAGTCGAAGCACACTCCCAGATACGTTATAGACTGACTCGGGGCGAAAATGCTCTTCTGCATGTTGACACATAGCCCTAGGGACTCCAAGTGACGAAGCAGCGTGTCTATATGGCTGACTAGCGTGTCCCGGGACTGAGCTAAAATCAGCCAATCGTCCAGATAGTTGAGAACGCACATCCCGCTCGCTCTGAGGGGGGAAAAGTGCTGCATCCATGCACTTCAAGAAAGTGCGCGGGGCCAAAGCCAGCCCGAACGGGAGAACAGAGTATTGGTACGCTGTTCCCTCGAAAGCAAACCTCAGAAAGCGTCTGTGATGCGGTGCTATCTGAATGTGAAAGTGTGTGTCCTTTAAGTCCACAGACACAAACCAGTCCCCGGGGTGAATTTGCGCCAGGATTTGTTTCAGCGTTATCATCCTGAATGGACGCTTGCAAAGCGCTCTGTTGATGGGCCTGAGATCTAGAATTGGGTGGAGTCCCCCGTCTTTTTTGGGTACCATGAAATAGTGGCTGTAAAACCCGCTCTCCAGCTCGCTGGGAGGGACTCGTTCTTTTGCTCCTTTTTCGAGCAGACTGCATACCTCTTGTCTCAGAACCAGGGCGTTTCGAGGCAATGTTAGCGACTGCACCACGCCATTGAAACAGGGTGGTATGCGTCTGAATTTAAGGGTATACCCACGCTCGCCGTCTGCTGCTGGAAAGCGCGCCTCGGCATCATGTGACTCATGGCTTTGGCGCACTTTTGAGCCTCCGTGAAGCGCTCAGTAATGGACTCCACGGCGTCACTAAAAAGGCCGGAGGGAGTCACAGGAACGTTCAGCAGCACTTTACAGTCAGCATCCTTGAGGTCAGCTAGGTTTAACCAAAGGTGCCTCTGAAGGAAGACCATAAAACCCATGGCCTTACCCACAGCCTGGGCCGCTTGCTTCGCCGCCATCAGTGCGAAGTCCATCGCAGCATGCAGAGCCTTAATGGCCTCTGCCGTGAGGGCTCCGCCCTCCGCTGCCTGCAGGAGCTTCGCCTGAAAAACCTGCAGCACTGCCATGGCATGCAGTGCGGAAGCCACCTCGCCATCAGACGCATACGCTTTATTGGCAAGGTGGGCGGTAGTTCTGCACGGCTTTGAGGGGAGGCTGATGTCTGAGCCTAGGGTCTTGGCTGCTGCAGGACACAGGTGCGCAGCGACGGTCTCCTCGACTGGGTGAGGGCGCACGTACCCGTGGGCCTCCGCCCCATCCACATGGGAAAAAATGGCCTGTGTTGCAGAGTGGACGCGCGCTGATTGAGGTGCAGACCATGTTTTCACCAGCTGCTCAGGTACGTCGGAGAAGAAGGGGACTGACGTCCTTGAGTCAGCTTTCCAGGTGGACCTGAAAT
>NW_015505471.1:178231-195136 GCF_001515645.1 Sinocyclocheilus grahami
CTTGCATAACACCAGTGGCAATATCTTGATTGGAGGAAACACATACAGCCTGGCTGCTGGCCAGTGCGATGTTAGAGCATCCCCTTCCAGAGGGGAGTGAGACAGGGAGAAGAACAGCGCACAGTGCGCATTCTCGCTCATTACGAACAGATCCACCTCTGCTCTCCCGTAGCGGGTCCAAATTATCCAAACCGACTCGGGGTTCAACCTCCACTCTCCTTGAGGAATCCCCTTCCTCGAAAGCATGTCCGCCCCGCGGTTCAGGAGACCGGGGATGTGCGCTGCTCTGATGGAGAGAAAGTGACGGTCCGCCCATAACAGGAGATTCGCTGCTTGTTTGTACAAAGCCCTGGAACGTACGCCTCCTTGGTGATTTATGTACGAGACCACAGACATGTTGTCGGTGCGAATCAGTACCTGTCGCTGTTCCAGCTGCAGACGAAAATCCTTTAGAGCTATGAACACTGCTTCCAGCTTCATGCGGTTTATGTGCCACCGGCTTTGGGGTTCTGACCTCAGCCCTGAAGCCGGCATGCCCTCGCACACTGCTCCCCAGCAGCGAGTCGATGCGTCCGTCGTGACCACAATGCGTGACGTCACCAAGCCCAGGGGAACCCCCTGGCTGAAGAGATCCGGGTTGCACCACGGCCTCAGAGCTTTGATGCAGGAGACCGCGATGCACAAATGGCCCAAAGTCCGCGCCGTCCAAGGGACTCGAGATTTCAACCATAATTGCAGGGGGGCGCATGTGTAGTAAGCCCAGATGACATACCGCTGCAGTAGACATCATGAGTCCCAGCAGCCTCTGAAATTCCTTCAAGAGAACAGAGTTTCCCAGTCTGAAATGGCGCAGGGAAGACAAAATGGCCACCGAGCGTTCCCGAGAGAGGCGGGCTCACATCTCCACTGAGTCGAAGCACACTCCCAGATACGTTATAGACTGACTCGGGGCGAAAATGCTCTTCTGCATGTTGACACATAGCCCTAGGGACTCCAAGTGACGAAGCAGCGTGTCTATATGGCTGACTAGCGTGTCCCGGGACTGAGCTAAAATCAGCCAATCGTCCAGATAGTTGAGAACGCACATCCCGCTCGCTCTGAGGGGGGAAAAGTGCTGCATCCATGCACTTCAAGAAAGTGCGCGGGGCCAAAGCCAGCCCGAACGGGAGAACAGAGTATTGGTACGCTGTTCCCTCGAAAGCAAACCTCAGAAAGCGTCTGTGATGCGGTGCTATCTGAATGTGAAAGTGTGTGTCCTTTAAGTCCAAAGACACAAACCAGTCCCCGGGGTGAATTTGCGCCAGGATTTGTTTCAGCGTTATCATCCTGAATGGACGCTTGCAAAGCGCTCTGTTGATGGGCCTGAGATCTAGAATTGGGTGGAGTCCCCCGGCTTTTTTGGGTCCCATGAAATAGTGGCTGTAAAACCCGCTCTCCAGCTCGCTGGGAGGGACTCGTTCTTTTGCTCCTCAGACTGCAAGACTGCATACCTCTTGTCTCAGAACCAGGGCGTTTCGAGGCAATGTTAGCGACTGCACCACGCCATTGAGGTATGCGTCTATGCGTCTGAATTTAAGGGTATACCCACGCTCGCCGTCTGCTGCTGGAAAGCGCGCCTCGGCATCATGTGACTCATGGCTTTGGCGCACTTTTGAGCCTCCGTGAAGCGCTCAGTAATGGACTCCACGGCGTCACTAAAAAGGCCGGAGGGAGTCACAGGAACGTTCAGCAGCACTTTACAGTCAGCATCCTTGAGGTCAGCTAGGTTTAACCAAAGGTGCCTCTGAAGGAAGACCATAAAACCCATGGCCTTACCCACAGCCTGGGCCGCTTGCTTCGCCGCCATCAGTGCGAAGTCCATCGCAGCATGCAGAGCCTTAATGGCCTCTGCATATGCTTTATTGGCAAGGTGGGCGGTGGTCCTGCACAGCTTTGAGGGGAGGCTGATGTCTGAGCCTAGGGTCTTGGCTGCTGCAGGACACAGGTGCGCAGCGACGGTCTCCTCGACTGGGTGAGGGCGCACGTACCCGTGGGCCTCCGCCCCATCCACATGGGAAAAAATGGCCTGTGTTGCAGAGTGGACACGCGCTGATTGAGGTGCAGACCATGTTTTCACCAGCTGCTCAGGTACGTCGGAGAAGAAGGGGACTGACGTCCTTGAGTCAGCTTTCCAGGTGGACCTGAAATACCAGGAGTCAAGCTTACTCCTGGCAGGCTCCTCTGGAGGACTCCAGGTAAGCTCCAACTACTGGACAGCCCTTGACAGAACCCTCATGAGCTCCTCCTGGAGGTCTGGGGCCCCCATGCTGTCCGGCTAATCAGACTCCAATCCCGCTCAATCCTCCCTCTCCAAGGCCGAGATGGACATCGAGTCATCCCCCTCCTCCTGGCTAAAGGACACAAACTCCGCGATGTTGGAAGGAGGGCGAGTGAGAATGGGGAACGGGGCAACTGTTGGGGTTGGTAGAGCGACGTTGGGCCTCATCCCGAATAGGCAGCGAGCCACATCGCGGCGGGTCCAGAGCACGCGGGCCGGAAGGTCCCCGCAATGCCCGCAGTTTGACTCGTCCAGCACCGCCTCGGCGTGGGCCAGGCCCAGGCACGTGACGCAGTAGTCGTGCTGATCCGGCGGCTCTATTAGTCCCACGCAGATCTTGCAGATTGTTGCCATAGTGAATTCAACAGGTGAAGTAGAAGATTCTGACGTAATTGTCACGTGCACCGCATTTTATACTGCCTCTCGAGCTCATCGGTATTTGCATACTTCGCGTCAATTGGGCAGTCATTTGGACTGGTGGGAGACGATAGGACTTCAGAAAATGCGGGCCGGAAGGTCCCCGCAATGCCCGCAGTTTGACTCGTCCAGCACCGCCTCGGCGTGGGCCAGGCCCAGGCACGTGACGCAGTAGTCGTGCTGATCCGGCGGCTCTATTAGTCCCACGCAGATCTTGCAGATTGTTGCCATAGTGAATTCAACAGGTGAAGTAGAAGATTCTGACGTAATTGTCACATGCACCGCATTTTATACTGCCTCTCGAGCTCATCGGTATTTGCATACTTCGCGTCAATTGGGCAGTCATTTGGACTGGTGGGAGACGATAGGACTTCAGAAAATGTTGGAAGGGAAGGAGTTCCCATAATGGAGAAATATCTCCGTGATGTCTCGTGAAAGCTCGAGAGGGAACCATTATAAAGAAAACTCAATGCGCTTATAATGGACGAACACCAAATCCTGTATACAGATAATAAAAAATATATGTAGCCTACAGGCAAGCAGAATGGTACAGAATAAGAATGCAACGCAGTGAATTAAGCGTCCTCCCATAACCGTTATAAAGAAAACATTTAAAGGGGTCCTATTATGCTTTTTCACTTTTTCAACTTTAGTTAGTCTGTAATCTTGCTGTTTGAGCATAAAAAAGATCTGCAAAGTTACAAAGCTCAAAGTCCAATTCAAAAGGAGCTATTTTATTTAACAGAAATCACTTTTCAAAAACTACAACGAACGATTCTTTTGGACTATATAACGCATATTTTCCGGGATTTGTGATGATGACCGATGAATGGGACGAGACCTGGTTGAGCTGCACTAGAGAAGGCAACAAGTAGGGTGGCCATATGCACCGTTCATACGGGACATGTCCTGGCCAGGATTTTAATATTGCATAAAACATCCAAAGCAGTTTGACCAATAACATGCAGGTATTGTACATAATCGACCAGAGACACGCTAGCTTTCCCAAGGCAGACGAACTTAGAGTGGTTACAATCATCCGGGTTTAAATCGCTCTCAAATTGATTTAATATTGACTCAATATTTACACTGAAGCTCGCAGGCGGGTATGGTAAGGGGCGTGACATTTCCCGACCAGGCGCCAAGTGGAGCCAATCACAACACACACTGGCCCAGCTAACCAATAACAACACACACTGGCCCAGCTAACCAATCACAGCACATTTTCGTATTTCAGAAGTGTATCGATTTTGATACAGGAGCCGTTCATGCCAATCAAGGAAGACACACACTCACACAAAAACAAATTCAGTATACAGTTTATTAAAAATAGGATATACTAAGTAGGCTTACAGGCAAGCAGGTGATTGTGATTGTAATAAAGGCAATTTTATACTTCACTGAACAGAAATACACTGTTGTGTTTTCTGCTTGGATGTTACGGTTAGTTTTTTATTATTATTTATAATATGATTTTGTGGCTATGAGTTCAAATGTCATTATGTGCATAATTGTCCATTTTTCCTTTGAACAAAGTGACTGATCCTTATTTAGATAGTACAAATAATAAGTGTTTAATGCTTTTTTTTTTTTTGGCTGGACATTTTTGGGGGGAGACACAAGGAGAATCTGGGGGGGCATTGGCCCTGTGTGTTAGTCATGTTAGCGTGTGTAGTTACGTTCGGTCTTCAGTACGGCTCGGCTGGTGTTGAACCCACGGCTGTTTCTGGCGGAGCAGTTAAACTCCCTCTGCAGGTCGTCAGCTGAAAAATCCATCACATTCAGGACTCGTTCTTTCAATTCGTCACCGTAATCATATGACACAAGCCTACACACACACACACACACACACACACGAGTCAGTAAAACAGAGATAGAGACAGATCAAAGAAGTGAGAAAAACACAAACGTGTCGTACGTGGCCTCAAGTGAGCTGAATCGTGGGTCGGCGAGTTGCTCCACGGTTTTGTTATCGATGGTCCACCAGATGTGCTGCTTTTCCTCGTACAGGTGAGGCAGATGCACACGACAGGACAGTGTCACAGTATCTCCTGCAATACGGAGACGTTCACTGAAGCATACGGAAGAAAACACGGCAAAAACAGCAAAAAAAGATGACGATGCTCACCCAGAGTCACCGTGTAGATCTGATCGCTCGCGGGATTCAGGATGATGGGAACTTTACTGCCGACATCAGGAACTACAGGAGAAAAATGTTTGAAAACCTTATGACAAGGTCAAATGAATGGATTAATTCTGCCACAAATAAAAAAAACTCAAATAAAACAAATTTTATTTCACAATTCTGCAAAGAATTCTCCAAATTGTGAGATATGTGAGAAAAAGTCAGAATTGTGATGAAGTCAATTGCGATATAAAGTCAGAATTACTAGATATAAACGCAGAATTGAGAGAAAAAGTCAGAATAGTGAGATATGAACTCAGAATTGAGATATAAACTCAGAATAGTGAGATATTAATTCAGAATACTGAGATATAAACTCGGGATTGCGAGATATGAATTCAGAATTGATATATAAATTCAGAATTATGAGCTCAAAATGAATGATATGAACTCAAAATTGCCAGAATCAGCTTTATTCACGACTTAACAATAAATAATAATGTGTATGAGTCTGGAACAGAAGATTTATGTACAGATTTGTGCATTTACATATTACTTGAGAGAGAGGCAATAATTAGAGATTGAGAATGAATTACTGGCATGAATTACAGAACACAGGTAATAATTCCTGTGTTAGCGGTTTAGGCTGCAGATGGCATGGGGGGAAAAACGTTTTTATGCCTAGATGTTCTAGTGCACAGAGATCTGTAACGTCTGCCTGAGGGGAGAAGTGCAAACAGGTTGTGTCCGGGGTGAGAGGGGTCTTTGATGATGTTTCCTGCCCGTTTCTTCACTCTGGAGTTGTACAAGTCCTGAAGATTGGGCAGATGGACACCAATGATCCTTTCTGCTGTCCTAACAGTCCGCTGCATTCTTCTTATTTCTGATTTGCTGGCTGACCCAAACCAGACAGTTATAGAGGAGCACAGAACTGACTCAATAACAGCCGAGTAAAACTGTGTCATATGCGCCTGTGGCAGGTTGAACTTTTTCAGTTGACAAAGGAAGTACAACCTCTGCTGAGCCTTTTTCACGATGGAGTCAATGTGAGTGTCCCACTTCAGGTCCTGTGAGATGGTGGTTCCCAGGAATCTGAATGACTCCACTGCAGCCACAGTGCTGTTCATGATGGTGAGTGGGGGGAGTGCAGGGGGGTTTCTCCTGTAGTCTAATATCATCTCTACAGTTTTGAGCGTGTTCAGCTCCAGGTTGTTGTAACTGCACCAGATAGCCAGCTGCTCAACCTCTTGACTGTAAGCAGACTCGTCTCCTTCCTGGATGAGGCCGATGACTGTAGTGTCATCTGCAAACTTCAGGAATTTGACAGAGGGCTCTTTAGAGGTGCAGTCATTTGTGTAGAGGGAGAAAAGCAGTGGGGAGAGAACGCAGCTCTGAGGAGCTCCAGTGCTGATGGTGCGGGTGTTGGATGCGAGTTTTCCCATCCTCACTAGCTGCTTGCCTGTAATCTGGGCCTTTGGCTTTCCTTATCTTCTGTCTCCTGAAGACTTTGCGTACATCATCTTCACAGATCTTGAGTACAGGTTGAGAAACAGTAAGGGGGGGAGGGTGTTGATGGCTGTGCTGTGAGATGGTCGGAGTGGGTGTGGGGTGTCCAGGTTTTTGCTTTTCAAACCTGCAGTAAAACTCGTTCAGGTCTTCAACCAGTTGTTGATTGGCCTCAGTGCTGGGGGATGGGGTCTTGTAGCTGGTGATGTCTTTCAAGCCTTTCCACACTGATGTAGGGTTGTTGCTTGAAAGCTGTTTTTTTAGCTTTACAGAGTAGTTTAACTTTGCCACTCTTATCTCCCCATTTAGTGTGTATTTGGCCTGTTTGTACAAGTCTTTGTCCCCACTCCTGTAGGCATCTTCTTTGGCCTAGCGAAGCTGTTTGAGTTTTGTACTGAACCAAGGTTTGTCGTTGTTAAATGTTAAATAAGTCCTGGTGTGTACACACATGTCCTCACAGAAACTGATGTAGGATGTCACGGCGTCAGTAAGCTAATCCAGATCAGTAGATGCAGACTCAAAAACACTCCAATCAGTAAGTTCGAAGCAGGCCTGTAAATCCTGCTCTGCTTCAACAGTCCATGTCTTTACAGTTTTTACTACAGGCTTAGCAGATTTGAGTTTCTGCCTGTAGGCTGGTAGAAGATGAACCAAACAGTGATCAGAGAGTCCCAGCGCTGCTCGGGGTACAGAGTGGTATGCATCCTTTAAAACAGTGTAGCAGTGGTCCAGTATATTGCTGTCTCTGGTGGGGCATGTGTTGTGATGTCTATATTTAGGCAGTTCACGGGTGAGATTAGCTTGATTAAAATCTCAGAGAATTATAATGAAAGTGATATTGTGAGATATAAACTCAGAATTGTGAGATAAAAACTCAGAATTGTTATATATGAATTCAGAACTGTGAGACATGAATTCAGAATTGCAAAAAAAAAAAAACAGATTCACGAGTAAAACTAACTTCTAAACTTGCCCTTCTGAGAAAAAAGTGAATTGTGAGATAAAAAGTTGCAATTGGCTTTTTTAGATTTTTTTCCGTGGCAAAAACAAGCTTCCACAGAAATTAGATGAGAGGAGGCAAGAAAATCGTACCAACAGCAATGACGTTAATGTTGCGTGTGAACTGGAGCGTGCGTCCGTTCATCTGATATGAAACCACACACGTGTAGAGGCCAGTGTACGGCTCCATCATCCTGTAGATCACCAGATCATCTCCTTTCAGCTCTCGGTCTCTTTGAAACAGATCATACCTGCATAACTACAGAGAAACAGACATGAACCTGCATGTTTGACCTACACTGATCTGGATTCATTTTTCTTAAATCACTTCACACTATCTCGAAGGGAGATGAAGATGATAAATGTCAGTCCTAAATGTTATGGTTTTATTAGTTTTTGCAGCATTTTCTGTTTTCATTTTGATTTGTATTTATTTATTTATTTATTAGTTTCAGTCCTCTTATTTATTTTTATTTGTCTATTTAGTTTTTATTAATTTTTATTTCAGTTTTGGTTATTTTAGTACTTAAACTAAATAAAAATGTTGCCTTGGTAACTAGCTGAAATTAATGTTTGCATTTTTTTCTATTTTATTTCAAGTAACACAAAGGGTTTGGCTGACAGCGATGCTATCATTAACAAACTAAAAATTAAAAACTAAAAACATTTAAGTTAACATATTAACTGAAATAAAAAATAGAAAATGTAGTTTTGTTCGGCTTTAAAGGCAACATTTCTAATTTTCATTTAGTTTAATTTAAAGTACTGAAATTATTAAAAAATAAATAATTTATCAAAACTAAAAAGACATTTAAAAAAACTAAACAATTTAAAATGAAAAGGGGATTTTGTTAAAATTATACACATTTTCACAGATTCTGCAAGGGGTTTTCTGCAAGGGGTTCCCAAACTTTCGCATGCCACTGTGTGTGTATATGTACACACACAGTGGCATGCGAAAGTTTGGGAACCCCTTGTAGAATCTGTGAAAATGTGTATAATTTTAACAAAATAAGAGAGATCATACAAAATGCATGTTAGTTTTTTTTTTAGTACTGTCATGAGTAAGATATTTTACATAAATGATGTTTACATATAGTCCACAAGACAACAAATAACTAAAATTATTAAAATAACCCCCTTTAAAAGTTTGGGAACCCTTGGTTCTTAATACTGCGTGTGGTTACCTGGATGATCCAACCCTGTTTTTTTTGTTTAGTGATGGTTGTTCATGAGTCCCTGAAAACTTTTGAACATGATGAAAATGTCTAAATTTTTCTTATTTTGTTGAAATATCATTTTTTTTCCATTTAGTACTTCCCTTCGGAAGCAACAGAAGATACTTACATGTTTCCCGGAAGACAAATTAAGTACAATTTACCTTGATCTACAAATTCCAAAAGTTTCAAAAAGTTCAAATTAATTTATTCCAATAGCAGTGGTTCATTAGAACTTTATATAGTTGTGCATTTTAAACGTGTTAGTATTTAGTCTTTTAGAACATTAGCATATAGATAATACATCTTTGTTCATATCGTTACAGGTCGTTTCTTGCATTGTTACGACTCTTTAAACAGACAAACTGCCCATGCTGATTTGCATTTTTATAGCTTTGCTCACGCACAACCTTTAAACTGAATGATGCTGATTGTTTGCGTTCACATCCTCTCAGTTTATTAGCTGTGCGACTCTGGAGATTAAGAAATGCATTTGCTTCATAACGGTTGGATGAGTTTTCAGTATCATATTTAATTATGATAGTCTCCAATGTTTATTCACACACACACACACACACACACATACACACACACACACACACACGGACTCACGTGGTACCAGCTGACGGAGTGTGTGCTGTTGGGCAGCGTGAGTGTGTTCAGGTCTGGACAGGTGAGGGTTTGTTCACTCTGGAACGGTATAGTCAGGTTCAGGTGAGGTTGAGCTCTCCTGTCACACTCTCCGTCCTTCTGCACCACCTTCAGCTCCACGCCGATCTTCACACACGAGGAAATGTTGCTGCCACACACACAAAACATGATAAAATAACCTGCACGATTGGTTACATGTTTATATTTAGATCTATATAATATATATATTTATATATATACATTATATACTAACCTAACCCTAACATGATGAAATAACCAGCATTATATTATATCATATTAATTATGAAATAACCTGCATGATTTGGTTACTAATTTTTATTTAGATCTAAATAAAATGTATTTATATTTATATAAATTATTATATTAGATTAAAATAGATTAGATACATTTATATCCTAACCTAAACCTAATGATGGAATTACTTGAATGATTTGGTTACATACTAACATCCAAATAATATGTAATTTACATTTTTTTAATATATATATATCCTAAACTACTCCTAACATGATGGAATTGCTTACGTGATTTGGTTACAAGTTGCTATTTACATCCCAATTTATTTGCCCTATATTATATTATATTATATATATTATATTACTGTATCATACTATATCATATATCATTATGTGCATGATTTGGTTACATTTAAATAAAATATAAAAAATAAATGAATTAATAAATAAATAAATAAACAGTATACTTATACATTTATTTATACATTTATACTATTTTTATATTCTTTCTTTCTTTCTTTCGTTCTTTCTTTCCTTCCTACTGCATGATTTGGTTACGCATTTATATTTAGATAATATTAAATTACATTTATATTATATTATATTATTTTATATTAAATATGTAATTTATAATTTTGACATATATGGGATTTGAATTCACATATATTACTGTACACCTGCTTTTGAAGCTTACAAGTACAAAATGCCACTGAAAACTGATTTTATGAATACATTGCGGGTTGCAGGAATTAGTTATGATATTCTACCAGCATGAAACAGCATTCACTAACCCATTATACTTCCATAATGTGATGTACAGTATATGTGTTCACCCTAAATCAGACTAATCCAGCTTCCTTAAGACTAGTTGTTTAACCATTCAGACACCCCACCAGCAGCTAGTCAGTTTGAATGCATGTGGCTGTGCACATCTCTAGTATGTGTAGTATGTACAGTGTGAGTGTTTACCGGAGCATGCAGATGTAGAGTCCGGCGTCCTGCGCCGAAGCCGGCTGAATCCACAGGTACTCGCGGTCTTTGTGCAGTGTGTGTAGTTTGAGGTTGATGGGCTGCTCCAGCTCGTGTGTGTGTGTGTGTCGGTACCACAGCAGAGACAGACTGCTGTTCTGAGTCTGACTGTAGCTGTAGAGCGTGGGATAAGAGAAGAGCGGACAGTAGAGATACGCCACCTCCCCGTCATACACCCGCACCGAACCCTTGCTCCACACACCCCAGTCATGACACTCAATGTCTGAAACACACAAACACAACACAAACAACCTCACAAACACACCTCTGTAATCTCATAGATTCAGAATTCCCAAAAATAGAAAGTCAGAGATCTCAATATGAACATCAAATGATCTGAGCTGCTCTGTATTGATTCTATAGCTCTATACTGTTAATGCATGACAACTATTGACTCAAATATGTCTGTTTTTACTCTTCCCATGGACTTTTAGGAGAAACAATGTTGATACACTATCAGTCAAAAGAGTGGAACAATTCAGATTTTTAGTGTTTTTTAAAGTAGTATGTTCTGCTCATCAAGGCTGCATTTATTTGATCAAAAAACACAGTAAAAATTGTGAAATATTAATAGTTTAAAATAACTGTTTTCTAAGTGAATATATTTTTAAAATGTAATTTATTCCTGTGATGCAATGTAGAATATATATAAATTTAATGCATCCTTGCTGAATAAAAGTATTAATTTCTTTCTACTGTTTTTCTGAAAAATGTTGAGCAGCAAAACTGTTTTCAACATTGATAATAATAATGAATGTTTCTTGAGCAGCAAATCAGCATATTATACTGATTTCTGAAGATCATGTGACACTGAAGACTGGAGGAATGATGCTGAAAATACAGCTTCGACCACAGAAATTAATTACATTTGAACAGATATTCACACAGGAGCTATTTGAAACTGTAATAATATTTTATAATATTACAGTTTTTACTGTATTTTTGACCAAATAAAAGCAGCCTTGGTGAGCAGAAGAGGCTTCTTTGAAAACATTTTAAAAAATCATAATTATTCCAAACTTTTGACTGGTAATGTACTTCAACAAAACATAACTAATAACTCCATTACCCTGAAAGCGAATCAGACATCTGAGCAATAAAATTTCCTCTGCATGAGCTCAAACACGCACTTGTACACTCAAACCCTTTCACACACACACATTATTGCGTGCAAATCAATATTAGGTAATTGAGCTATCAAATTTATGACATGAACATGGTGTAAAAATTAAAACATTAAAAAGACCGAATCAATTACAGCTTAAAACTCACACATCAGCAACTAATGCAGCAATACGAAATTAATACCTAGGCACGCTCTTTCTCTCTCTCACACACACACGCTCACTGTGCAAAGAGAAATACACTTCCAGTATGCAAACGCAGTACAGTATAATAATGAAAGATAAGGTGATTTATTTAAATGCTGAACCTGCTAAACTTCAAAAAGTCTATCTAAATAAATTACCATCCCAAATCAAACTGACACTGCATAGCAAACACTTAAAACTTAGATCAAAATGATAAATGTTACCTTGGCAATCAGTGTTATTAATTTTGTTGTGTTTTCATCAGTTTTAGTTTGTTATTTCAGTATATCAAGTTAAACTAAATGAAAATTATAAATTCTGCAAAAGGTTTTAAAAATATTTGATTTCAATAAAAGTTTCTTTTATTTTAAGTAAAACTATTTTTGGAAGGTTTTAGGTTTAGTTAACTATATTAACTCTGTTGGCAACTAACTGAAATTTAAGTAATAAAATTACTAAAACTTAAATTAAAAAAAAAGAAAACTTGTATAGAGCACAACAAGTAGGCTACGGCGCTTGTCAGTGCAATTCTGATAAAAAAAAAACAGCGGAACGAGCTTCAACTCTTGGTCATACGAGTAAGACACCCACAATAACAACAAAACACTACAAACCTTTATTTTTTCAATGAAGAAAACAAACAGGGATTGCTTTCTGCCATCTCAGTCTCCGTGTTTACCGATAATATTTATAGTAAAACTGTGGTTATATAAAAAAAAACTACACCACGTTACTACACTTTTACTATAATAAAACCATGGTTCATTTTCTTAAGGGATTTGTATTTGTGTATTCTTTCTTTGTTTTGTTTTTTTAACCGTACTGCCTTAATGGTTTGATCTGAATCAAATGATTCGTGACACGCACTCTGAAGTCCCGATCTGAATCAAATGATTCGTGATACACACTCTGAAGTCCCGATCTGAATCAAATGATTCGTGATACACGATCCGAATGGAGTGCTTCAAAACAGTGAATCGTTTTGCGACACAATGGTTTAACTGATTCAGAGATTCTAAAAGCTCGGTTTATTTATCCCATCACTACGTGCTTTTGAAAGTCATAACAAGCGATGTCGAAACTGAATGATCAAAGTCACGATTTTGAATCAATCAGAGCAGTTCCAATCTAAATGACTCTCTCAATTGAATTGGTTTGTCTGTTCCTCCACTTTTCACATCTTAGTAAAAACACTTAAAATAAATGAAAAATAAAAACCAAAATTTTTTTTTTAAATGAAAAATATATCAAATTATAAAAATCAAAGCTAAGTTGATCTGTTTGAGTTTAAATAATTAATAATATATGACATAATAATTATATCAGAACATATACTAAAATTCTTAAACCTGAAAGTAAAAAAAAAGAAAGCTATATATAAATATAAAAAAAAAGAATAATAAAATGATAAGTGTAACAATTACTAAAACTGAAATTTAAGTCAAATACAGCTATATAATTTATTTTTTTTAAATGTTTAAAAAAATAAAAAAAATTAAAATGACGTAAGAACAAAAAATGTTTCTAAAACTATATTTAAAATAAATTTAAATAAAAAATAAAAGCCAATTCAAGACATTTAAAACTACTATAGTAGCATATAAATAATGCATCCATCATAGTAGCATGCTTAATTTACGCATGCTCACAGAAACACACTTATGAAAATGCAATTTCTGTAAAATAATGAAAGATAAGCTGATCTGTTTGGGTTTAAATGCTGATCCTGCAAATGTCAAAAAGTTTATTTAAATAAATTACCATCCCAAATCAATGACACTGTATAAACCACACACACACACACACACACACACACAGATTCTTATTCATATCACACACACACAGACGGGCAGGTGATGTCAGGATCTGTCTGTAGGCCGGACAGAGCGGGCGGTGGGGGAGGACCGGCGGCATGTGTGTGTGTGTGTGTGTGTGTGTAATTGCTCTGTCACTTTGTGACTGGGAGGGGATTAGTCTTCCTATTAAGTGCGAGCGCTCACACACACCGCACGCCATTATAAATGACCCCCTTCTGGAACAATCCATTTCCTGTCCTGCAGCAGCAAGCGTTTTTAATTAACCCCTGCTTCCAGAGGTGCAACCGGCCCGTAATCCCATGACCGCGCTAATATTATGACATATAACAGCACATGTGATACAGCTGCTGTCGTTTAATCATGTATCAATATGAGGTCTCTGCACTATTTGGTTACTGCTGTAACTCGCTCAAATGTGTTCTAGATCATTAAACGTGACGTTAAGGTGCTCTGAGAGCCGGTGTCTTTAGGAGGCGCTTTCATACATCACGTCGTCTGTCAAGTCATCGCCTCACTAGGCAACACCTTCGGTTTGAGACGCAGCCTATAAAACACACCGGCTCTGTTTATTTAAAATTTTATAATATGCAAGAACAAACAAAAGATCAAAACAATACAATACAAAATATATATTCAAAACCCCAACTCCACCCACCCCACTACCCATCAGACAAAAAGTATCAATTACATAAAAAATTAAAATAAAAAGGACACCCTTAGTTATACAAATTTGGGACTGTATTCCCTACTTGAGTTTTTCAACAAATGACAGAAAAGGTTGCCAGATTGCATAGAATCTCTGGGTAGACCCTTGAAGTGAGTGTCTTATTTTTTTCCAGTTTAAGATGTTGCATGACATCCTTAATCCAATGAGAAAAATTGGGGGGAAGAGGGTCCTGCCATTTAAGCAATATTAATCTTCTGGCAAGTAAAGTGGAAAAGGCCAACATTTTACAATTATAACCACTTAGACGCATGTTCTGTGCTGTGATGCCAAATATAGCAATAAAAGGAGATGGATCTATTGGCAATTCTATCAGTTCTGAGAAAGCATCAAAGATTGATTTCCAAAAGTTATACAAAGCTGGACATGTCCAAAACATATGTATAAGGCACACAGGAGCCTGTCTACACCCATCACAAATAGGATCCAGTTCTGGTCTGAATCTAGATAACCTAACCTTTGACCAATGTTGTCGGTGTACCACCTTGAATTGTATAACCACATGACGTTGACATATAGATGATGAGTAGATATGTTTAATAATTTTCTGCCAAATTGTTTCCGGGATTTGTTCATTCAAATCTTCCTCCCATTCATTCTTCAGATGGTCTAAATTTGCCAGGCTATGCTGATTGAGGAGCTTATAAATTTTACCTATGGTTAGTTTTAAGTCTTGTCCTATCTTAAAAATAAAATCTAATAGAGATGTGGGAGGATATGAGGGAAAACAATCAGTATGTGAAACCAAAAGAATTTCATATTTGCAGGTATCTAAAGAAATGTGACCTAGGAATCTTAAATCTATTAACCAGTTCGTCAAAAGATACAAAAAGTTTGTTTATATAAAGATCTTGAAATGTACAAACCCCACTTTTAGCCTAAACATCAAAGGCTTTATCTAATATTGAAGGAGTAAACATGCAGTTATTGCTTAGTGGGGCACATAAGAGACTACGGAGAGCAAATGACTTTCTAAATTGATTCCAAATTTTTAGTGATTGTATCACCATAGGATTCAAGGAGTAGTGAGAGGCAGGTTTAAGCACTGGAAGATCAGAGCACATTAAAGAAGATAGGGAAACAGATTTACAGGAGGTTTTCTCCAAACTAAGACATTTAGGGACGCAAGGGCTATCACTGTCCTTCATCCATTAAGTCAATCCTCTCATATTAGCCGCCCAGTAAATTGACACTTTTCCAAATCCAAGGATTTTTGTTGTTCCAGATAAATGCTGACATAGGCTTCTCTATGGAGTTGAACAAATATTTAGAAATAAATATAGGAACTTAGGCAACACATTCATCTTAATAGTATTAATTCTTCCACTTTAAGAGAGGGGCAGCAAATCCCAGCATTTGATTTCCTGTTTCAGACCTTCTATCAAGGGCAGAAAATTAGCTTTATATAGATCCTTGTAATTGCATGTAGCCCAGATTCCCAAATATTTAATCTTTTTTATGGTAACTTTAAAAGGAATCGAATTGAAAGAAATATGAGCAGCAGCTGCATTGATTGGCATTAACTCACTTTTTTGGAGGTTTATTTTGTAGTCGGACATCTTGCTGAATCTTTCCAAAATATTCAATAATTTAGAGAGACCCGGCAAGGGATCTGATAAACACAATAATAAATCGTACGCATAAAGCGAAATGTTACACTCCATATCCCCCCTACGAATCCCTTTAATAAAGATGTCTTGCCGTATGGCTATTGCCAGTGGCTCGATTGCAATGGCAAATAAAAGTGGAGACAGCGGGCAACCTTGCCTGATGCCTCTTTGTAGACTAAATAAGGCAGATTGATTATTGTTGGTGCGGACCACAGCCATTGGGGAGGAATAGAGGATTTTAACCCATGATATAAAATTAGGACCAAATCCAAATTTTCCTAAGGTGCAGAAAAGGTAGTCCCACTCCACCCGATCAAAGGCTTTTTCAGCATCAAGCGATATAGTGTGGCTCATCTTGAAGCAAAGTTTTGTCTGAATGAGGATTAGATTGACTGTTTGGATCGCTGTATTTAATCTGTGAAAGCACGTACAGAATGACGTGTTCGGTATGTGATCGAGTAAACCGTAATAGCACGTGCAGTGACAGCCTCCCCCAGGTCCTAACGCCTGCTCAGTAAAGAGTTTTAATCGGTAGGGGGCGCTGTTAGTCTAATTAAATTAAAAGTAAAATAGCCTACACAAATAACACTTAGACTGCGTTTCTTATTAAATAAAGCAGTAATTGATGTCATAAAATAATGAGTATGTTTTGATTTAAAGGTCAGAAGCTATAGCTTACATGAAAAAAAATCTAAATAATTTTATATATACCGATTTATTCATTAATGTGTAATATGTTTTATTTTTTAAACAAATCATAAGCTCTAAAAGATTTTCAGAACTTTTACAACTCATTTGCTTTAGAACATCTACAAATGTTAAATCTTAAAATAAAATGTTAGGGTTAACCTTGCATCTTTCTGGGGGGGAAAATGCAGCGATTGATATATAGTTTATTTATAGTTATTTTCAAAGCTTCAATGTAC
>NW_015505471.1:212748-258788 GCF_001515645.1 Sinocyclocheilus grahami
TGGGGGGAAGAGGGTCCTTCCATTTAAGCAATATTAATCTTCTGGCAAGTAAAGTGGAAAAGGCCAACATTTTACAATTATAACCACTTAGACGCATGTTCTGTGCTGTGATGCCAAATATAGCAATAAAAGGAGATGGATCTATTGGCAATTCTATCATTTCTGAGAAAGCATCAAAGATCGATTTCCAAAAGTTGTACAAAGCTGGACATGTCCAAAACATATGTATAATGCACGCGCCTGGCTACACCTATCACAAATAGGATCTAGTTCTGGTCTGAATCTAGATAACCTAACCTTTGACCAATGTAGTCGGTGTACGACTTTGAATTGTATAACCACATGACGTTGACATATAGATGATGAGTAGATATGTTTAATAATTTTCTGCCAAATTGTTTCCGGGATTTGTTCATCCAAATCTACCTCCCATTCATTCTTCAGATGGTCTAAATTTGCCAGGCTATGCTGATTGAGGAGCTTATAAATTTTACCTATAGTTTGTTTTAAGGCTTGTCCTATCTTAAAAATAGAGTCTAATAGAGTTGTGGTAGGATATGAGGGAAAACCATCAGTATGCGAAACCAAAAAATTTCGTACTTGCAGGTATCTAAAGAAATGGGACCTAGGAATCTTAAATCTATTAACCAGTTCGTCAAAAGATACAAAAATGTTGTTTATATAAAGATCTTGAAATGTACAAACCCCACTTTTAGCCCAAACATCAAAAGCTTTATCTAATATTGAAGGAGTAAACATGCAATTATTGCTTAATGGGACACATAAAGAGAGACTACGGAGAGCAAATGACTTTCTAAATTGATTCCAAATTTTTAGTGATTGTATCACCATAGGATTCAAGGAGTAGTGAGAGGCAGGTTTAAGCACTGGAAGATCAGAGCACATTAAAGAAGATAGGGAAACAGATTTACAGGAGGTTTTCTCCAAACTAAGACATTTAGGGGCGCAAGGGCTATCACTGTCCTTCATCCATTAAGTCAATCCTCTCATATTAGCCGCCCAGTAAATTGGGAAGTGTCATGCCGCCTAAGGCGCGGGGCTTTTGTAATACACTTTTCCAAATCCAAGGATTTTTGTTGTTCCAGATAAATGCTGACATAGGCTTCTCTATGGAGTTGAACAAATATTTAGAAATAAATATAGGAACTTAGGCAACACATTCATCTTAATAGTATTAATTCTTCCACTTTAAGAGAGGGGCAGCAAATCCCAGCATTTGATTTCCTGTTTCAGACCTTCTATCAAGGGCAGAAAATTAGCTTTATATAGATCCTTGTAATTGCATGTAGCCCAGATTCCCAAATATTTAATCTTTTTTATGGTAACTTTAAAAGGAATCGAATTGAAAGAAATATGAGCAGCAGCTGCATTGATTGGCATTAACTCACTTTTTTGGAGGTTTATTTTGTAGTCGGACATCTTGCTGAATCTTTCCAAAATATTCAATAATTTAGAGAGACCCGGCAAGGGATCTGATAAACACAATAATAAATCGTACGCATAAAGCGAAATGTTACACTCCATATCCCCCCTACGAATCCCTTTAATAAAGATGTCTTGCCGTATGGCTATTGCCAGTGGCTCGATTGCAATGGCAAATAAAAGTGGAGACAGCGGGCAACCTTGCCTGATGCCTCTTTGTAGACTAAATAGGGCAGATTGATTATTGTTGGTGCGGACCACAGCCATTGGGGAGGAATAGAGGATTTTAACCCATGATATAAAATTAGGACCAAATCCAAATTTTCCTAAGGGGCAGAAAAAGTAGTCCCCCTCCACCCAATCGAAGGCTTTTTAAGCATCAAGCGATATCAGAATCTCTGGTATGTCGGGTGGGGCGGGACTATAAATACTATATAAAAGCCTCCTAACATTAAAAAAAAGAGTACCGATTCTTTATGAACCCAGTCTGATCTGATGAAATAATGGAAGGAACGAGCGCCTCAAGACGTCGTGCTAGTAGTTTCGCAAGAATCGTAACATCCGAGTTTAAAAGAGAGATCGGGCGGTAGGAGCTACACTGAGAGGGATTCTTATCTTTCTTCAAAATAAGAGAAATAGTTGCTTCACGCATAGTTGGGGGGAGAGAGTTTAAGGACAAAGATTCTTTAAATACAGTGAGAAGCAGAGGTGCAAGTGAACATTTTTTAAAGAACTCAGATGGGAAGCCATCTGGCCCTGAATGTTTAATGTTGTTTAAAAGTATTTTGTAAAAAGTCTTGATCATCTTTAAGCTTTCAGAAAAACTTTTCACTTGAATTTTTTAATGAGGAAACCAATTCTCCATTAACATGCAACATGCATCTAGCGTTGTTATTGTTAATTAAAACTAAAAAGATTAAAAACCATTTTCAGTAATTGAAATAAGGTCAAGTATAAATATTTAATAATATAAATATTAGATGAAAACCTTTAAAAATTACAGCAAATTTGAGAAATGCTGCCTAACCCCAAGTAATCTTAAATAAATATATTATATAAGCTATTTAGAAATATTAAAACAAAAAGCAAAAACTAATTAAAATGACAAAAGCACAAAACAAAATTACTAAAATGTTTTACTTTTTTTAGTTTTAAAATTAAAATAAACTGTGAATAAAATTCAAAATATGAAAAAATACTACTATATTAATAATAATAATAGTAAAACAATACTGCATGCATGTTAACGTATTAAATTCAAGTATTAATTTAGTATCCTTGATATACTAGTATAATTTTTGCTAATATTTTGAATTAGATTTTATTTTTATATTTTGTTTTTACATTAATTTGAAAGTTTGTCATTTTCATTAGTTTATTTTAAATGTCTATATAGTTTTATTCATTTTTATTTATTAGTTTTAGTTATTTTAGTACTTCAGATTAAGCTAAATGAAAAAGATAAATGTTGCCTTAAATGTAAGTTTTTTTTTAATATTTTATTTTATTGCAGTTTGTTTATTTTTGTTTTTCTGGTTTTAGTTAACGAGCAAACAGCAATGAAGTAACAAATTATAAAGCAAAAAAAAACAAAACTATAGAACTACAGTGAATATAAAACATCTGACCACATTGCTCTGTGTCCTTCAAAATATGCAAAAAAATCATCCCATGAACTGGAAAACACCCATTTCCATTAGCCTTATAAACATTTACACCAGATTTATTCACTCATTCTTATTTTTTTATTTTGCATCATTCAGCACGATTTCTGTAGATGCAGATGTAGATTCTGTGATTTAACAAACCTCTGGAGATGCTCTTGCTGATTGGTGGGAAGATCTAACGGAGATCTAACGAAGATCTATCTGCTGATTGGATCAATTATTCAAATGTGAGATCTGATTGGTTGCTGATAGATTAGGAGGATGGCTATAGTCTCTGGTCAAGAGAGCAATAGAGGATTCATCCTTCACTGGTCACAGACCGACCAATCACAGCCGCTTAATCAGACTCGACTCTCACCTGATTGGACGGTGGCTTGAGTGACAGATGCGCCCATCTTTAAAACGCAGAGGCAGAGAAGTGTGAAGACCAACGTCATCCTGGACATTTTTTTATTTTGCATCATTCAGCACGATTTCTGTAGATGCAGATGTAGATTCTGTGATTTAACAAACCTCTGGAGATGCTCTTGCTGATTGGTGGGAAGATCTAACGGAGATCTAACGAAGATCTATCTGCTGATTGGATCAATTATTCAAATGTGAGATCTGATTGGTTGCTGATAGATTAGGAGGATGGCTATAGTCTCTGGTCAAGAGAGCAATAGAGGATTCATCCTTCACTGGTCACAGACCGACCAATCACAGCCGCTTAATCAGACTCGACTCTCACCTGATTGGACGGTGGCTTGAGTGACAGATGCGGAGAAGCCGCCCATCTTTAAAACGCAGAGGCAGAGAAGTGTGAAGACCAACGTCATCCTGGACAGAGAGAGAGAGAGAGAGAGAGAGAGAGAGACAAAATGAGTCTGTGTGCAATCGGCTGCCTACATTTAATCAGATGTTCACTCAGTTTATTATCAGACCCCATAAAACATTCCTGAAGGTGTTTTTACTACACGACAGCTTTAAGAGCGCTAGAGGAGGTGGAGAATTAATGGAATAAGAAAGAAAAGCAAGATGCACGTGTTAAAACACGAGTGCAGATTCAGATGTTTTCATGTAGTTAAAGTTTAAAAAAAAATGACAATCATTTCTGCAAATATCTAGTTGCAGTTAAAACTGAATTCACAATAATACTGCATTGAAAATATCAGTTTTACAAAAGTCAAATTTGAAGTCATAATCTTGTAATAATTAGCAAATGGGTTGTTGAGTCAAGGATTTGAACAGAACAGTACAATTTATGAATGAATCATTCAGAGTCAGAGTCAATTATGTGAACTGGAACAACTGATTCATTAAAAAATCACTTTCTTCAAACATATTTAAATGCATATTAAAATTCCATTAATTTAAAACATGCATTGTGTTGTTACCTGATAGATTAGGAGGATGGCTATAGTCTCTGGTCAAGAGAGCAATAGAGGATTCATCCTTCACTGGTCACAGACCGACCAATCACAGCCGCTTAATCAGACTCGACTCTCACCTGATTGGACGGTGGCTTGAGTGACAGATGCGCCCATCTTTAAAACGCAGAGGCAGAGAAGTGTGAAGACCAACGTCATCCTGGACAGAGAGAGAGAGAGAGAGAGAGAGAGAGAGACAAAATGAGTCTGTGTGCAATCGGCTGCCTACATTTAATCAGATGTTCACTCAGTTTATTATCAGACCCCATAAAACATTCCTGAAGGTGTTTTTACTACACGACAGCTTTAAGAGCGCTAGAGGAGGTGGAGAATTAATGGAATAAGAAAGAAAAGCAAGATGCACGTGTTAAAACACGAGTGCAGATTCAGATGTTTTCATGTAGTTAAAGTTTAAAAAAAATGACTGAATCATTTCTGCAAATATCTAGTTGCAGTTAAAACTGAATTCACAATAATACTGCATTGAAAATATCAGTTTTACAAAAGTCAAATTTGAAGTCATAATCTTGCAATAATTAGCAAATGGGTTGTTGAGTCAAGGATTTGAACAGAACAGTACAATTTATGAATGAATCATTCAGAGTTAGAGTCAATTATGTGAACTGGAACAACTGATTCATTAAAAAATCACTTTCTTCAAACATATTTAAATGCATATTAAAATTCCATTAATTTAAAACATGCATTGTGTTGTTACTGTTTATTCAAACTATTAAAAATTATTGTCAGTAATTGCAATAAAGTTGAAATAAAATAAAAACTTGAAATAAAACTGAAATTTAAGTTTAAAACGACTAGAACTGAAATAAAAAATAACACAAAAACAATACAATTACATAAACTTAAACTAAAACTAAATCAAAAATGAAAACTGAAAATATAAAAATAAAAATAAAACCTAAAGCTTTTGAGTTATATCTTTTCAATGAATGCATCGATTTCTTCAAACTTATTTAAATGCATATTAAAAATGCATTTATTTAAAACATGCATCTAGTGTTGCTATTGTTAACTAAAACTACTTAAAATAGTTTTCAGTGATTAAAATAGTTCAAATAAAATATAAATATTAGATAAAAAACAAACTAAAATTTAAGTTCTAAAATTGCTAAAACTGAGAAATAAATTAAAGTAAAAAAAAATAGTAAAAAGACAAAATTGCTAAAACTTTAATATTAAAATGAAAACTGAAAATATACAAATAAAAGCTAAATTGTGAGTTGATTTCACATTTAAATGCATATTAAAAATGTAGTTGCTATTGTTAACTAAAACTACTTAAAATAGTTTTCAGTGATTAAAATAGTTCAAATAAAATATAAATATTAGATAAAAAACAAACTAAAATTTAAGTTCTAAAATTGCTAAAACTGAGAAATAAATTAAAGTAAAAAAAATTGTAAAAAGACAAAATTGCTAAAACTTTAATATTAAAATGAAAACTGAAAATATACAAATAAAAGCTAAATTGTGAGTTGATTTCACATTTAAATGCATATTAAAAATGTCTGTATTTAAAACAAAAGCTATATATACAGAAACTTTAGTTTATTATTCAGTTAAGATTTGTATTCAGTGTACAAAAGCTTGTGGGCAAATACTGAATAAATACTGTTTCTAAACAAGAACAAATGATCAACTGTAAGTGGCACTGTACATAAACATATGGAGCAGCAGCTTGATTGAATTTCAAATGTTAAAACCAAACCCTGCGCCCTTGAATGAATGAACCATTCTGTGCCAAGAGAGAGAGAGAGAGACACAGAGAGAGAGAGAGAGAGAGAGAGAGAGAGAGCGCGACTGAGGGACACAGAGAGAGAGAGAGAGAGAGAGCGCGACTGAGGGACACAGAGAGAGAGAGAGAGAGAGAGAGAGAGAGATGGATGGTGTTGGACAGCAACCGTCTCTTCACTGTCACCCCAGCAACATACATCACAAAACACACACACACACACACACACACACACACACACTCACCTACCAACATCTGAGTAATCATTCACACACCCGACGATAAAAAATTCTAATGGTTTCTCACACAGTGATTCATAATAAGAAATAAATGGGTTAAAAAGCCTTTAAGTTAATGATTTATTAATGGCCTCATATCATATATTTATCATATTTATGCCAAGGCTGTAATCATGTCTTGAACATTGCGGGGAAGCAAACTGGACCAGTTTCATGACCATTTGATAATGGTCGCTTTTATATAAAATAACATAATCCTTCTAGAATTTAAGGCAATAAAAAAGAAACAAATCCATTATTAAGACGTTTTAACTTCAAGCCATTGATTCTGGACAAAATAATCCATAATAACATTTTCCTCCGGTGAAAACGTCCATCTCCTGTTGTCTCTCACATCAAACTCCAGACACATATTTTGTTTCGAGCTGTTTTGGCTTGTAAACGCTGCTTGATCTGTGCAGATTTCTCTCCTGATTCAGACTAGACCACTTTTTCACTGGAGGAAGCGTTATGGATTATGGACTGTATTTTGACCAGAAGCAATGGTTTGAAGTTAAAAACATCTTAATGATGGATTTGTGGTTTCACAAGACGTTAACTGATGGACTGGAGTGCTGTGGATTACTTGTGGATTATTGTGATGTTTTTATCAGCTGTTTGGACTCTCATTCTGACGGCACCCATTCACTGCAGAGCATCCATTGCTGAGACACTGATGCAGTGCTACATTTCTCCAAATCTGATCATCTACATCTTGAATGGCATGAGAATGAAGACAATTTCATTTTAAGGTGAACTTTTGCTTTAAAACGACAAAAAAAGTAGAGTAGCTTGCGTCACTGGATATTATATGTCAGTCTTTTCACATTTCTGTCGTCACATGGTCAGATATTAAACGTTTAGTTACCTTACATCTCACCTCGCACTCTTTCCCCGTTAAAACTGAGATGTTGAGCTGGAATTTGCACTAGTCTAATTTTGACACTGATGAGCGCTGAGACAGACTAGCCTAAAAACATTTATTTCATAATTATGTTATTTATAATATTTAAATGTAATATTGTTTTATTAAATTTTATTAATTATTATTTTATTATTTACTTTATGGCCCTGATTTATGCAGCATTTAACAATTTTCACTGAGGTCCGCTTAGATACAACCATTTTTGCACCAAATACAGTAAGTCTAGTAATTACATTTTCCATAACCATTTTGCTATCTATTA
Source organism: Sinocyclocheilus grahami (assembly GCF_001515645.1). NCBI lineage: Eukaryota > Metazoa > Chordata > Actinopteri > Cypriniformes > Cyprinidae > Sinocyclocheilus > Sinocyclocheilus grahami. The sequence continues at coordinate 220,486 of NW_015505471.1, forward strand.
GAATTAAAGGGACAGTTCACCCAAAGACATTTCAAATAAAAAAAAATATTTTTGTATATGCAACGAAAGACAATGGGGTCCAATGTTGTTTGGTCCCCCAATGTTCTTCAAAATATCATCTTTTGCGTTCTTCAGATGAAAATAGATTCATGCAGGCCTAGTGAGTAAATGAACTGGCCTTTTAAATAAGCTGTGTGTCTTTAAAACTTATAATCACCTATAAGATACAAAAAGTTGAATACTGTAAATGAACTAAGTAGGTTTCAGGAAGTTCTTTGAACTGTTTTGTTTGGATAAAGAAATGAATTACAATATAAAACAACGCGACACACACCAGCAGCAGCAGCAGACGGACCCAAATTCTCGGCAGAGTCTGGAAGTCTCAGCTGAGACTAAATAAAATGATCGAAAACCTAATTAGAGCAGTTAGTGTGAGGAGTCTAAAATAACGGCATCATCTCCAAACGCTCCAATTCAGATAAAATCTCCATCCTGCTTATCTGAGCGTCACAAATGTGCTTTTTAATTTCGCTGAGATGCATTAGGGCATCGTGGGAATTCATTAGACTCATCTTTCAAAACCCACTTCATCGATTTGCACAAGTTTGAACAAATCGCTAAATTACTTAAAAGGGTAAGCTCCAGAAACGCTTCATTATTTGTTTTTGGGGGGAAATCGGATTATGTGTGATCGATGCCGTGCTCGTCCAGAGACAGACGCATGGATGGGGGACGAGAGGGGCCGCAGGGGCCACAAGACCTGGTCAGATAATCTATCGGCGGAGAGTAAGTGGCCAATTAGTCACGTAACTGTACCGAGAACACAATACAACACACACGTCTGATTTTACATCATGGTGGGAATTTACCATTCACTTCTGTTGCTTTTATACTGAGCTCATTATATTTGCTCCATCTGAACCCCGTGTACTGATCAAACAAACATTTGGGGATTTTTTGATATTATTTTGTCCCTGTTTTCCTCAAGGTAGTTCTCCAGTGTACTTTTAACTAGAATGGCGTCATAACTGCTTAACTATAATAAATACTTACATAACAGGTTAATTATAGTTTACTAAAAATTAAACCATTATTTATTTTTAACTTTGAATAAAATAAACGTTAACTGAACTAAAACACAATTCATAACACGTAAATGTTTTTTCCCCCCACTAATGTTCAAGGCAATATTTCTCATTCTCACTTAATTTAACTTGATATGCTAAAATAAATAAATAAAAACTATATAGACATTTTGTAAAAATAAAGAAAGAAATAAAAGAACAATAAAAAAAAATGACTAAAAAATTAACTAAAATGAAATATAAATGAATTCAAAACTACAATAGTATCTAAATGATACTAAAATAACACTGATACATAAACATAAATTGATTACAGTATCAACAAGATTATGAAAATGGATTTTAGTATCATATCATCACACTGTCCAACTCTATATATTAAAAAAATGTGCCAATGTGTGTTTTTAACATATAGAGTTTGAAAAGTATAGTACTATAAAAAATTAAACCCGTATTCATAATCTTTTTACAACTGTAGATCAATTTACAGGCGTAATAGAGTCATAAATGTTCTACTTACTTAGTGCCGGCACACTTTTTGTTTTTGTGAAAATCAGATAATAAGGGAGTGATTGATTGTGACAGTCCAGAGAAAGATGCAGAACTGGATCGAAGATGAGATGATGATTTATCAAAAAAAGATGAATCAACATACAGTAAATGAGCAATTAAGTCACGTAACAGTGACTAACAGTCAGCAAAACACACCTAAAACATCTCAAACACACAAAACTATGCATGCATAATCCATTTTATCTGTAGTCATACCTTAAAAATGATGAATATAGGCTTTAGTATAATAAGATTACATGCAGACAGATATATATTTATATATAAAATACATTTTTATATATAAATGTAAATAAAAAAATTAATTTGATATACACATTAATAATTATATTAATATACAATTACATTTAATTCAAATATTTTAAATCATATATTTTTTAATCAATTTTATAGAATTCATACAAATATACAAAATACAATATATATATTTATACATTTATTTAAAGAGTTTTAAGAATTATATTGAAAATAAGAATTCTTATGAATTATTGTAAAGTGCAAATGCAGTACAAATGATCATTGTAGTGCAAATGGCATGATATTAAAGTAGCCTATAAATGTGGTTGAGAATAGTAACATACCCCACATTTTTACTTTCATCTATTCTAAACATTGGATCCATAATGCATGCAAAACCTGAAAGCATTGATTTTTCAGCACAGATCCATGAGTTGAGCAGCAGAAGCTGTGATGTTGAGATGTTAAACGGCTTTACTCACATGCTCCCGCTGCAGGTCTGGTTCTTCTCATCAGTCCGGTTCCTTCTGCAACAGAACCACAAACTTAGAGCAGAACAGACACAACCCATCCGTCTCCACTGATCTCTCTCTCTCTCTCTCTCTCTCTGTCTGTCTGCCGGTCTCTAACCCACTACACCTCCCCTCTCTCTCTCTCTCTCTCTCTGTCAGCCGGGACGGGGGATGATTTAACGGGCCCCTCTGCGTGTCCCCGTAAAACGTGAAGGCAAACCGGCGGGACTCTCATCCAATCAAAGCGATGCGCTCGAGCGCATATTTCACATCCATCTCACCTGAGTGTGGCGCTGGCATTACGAGCGTGTGTTCAGGTGTGATGAACGCTCACATGCACAAGAGAAAGTTAAACATGATTATGAATCAGGCAACATATATAGCATGCACTCTGGTTTCAGATGGTAATAACATGCTACTTTGATTTATATGGTACAAGGATGCTTTTATTTTCTCCCAAAACACTAAATTGCAACAGAACCACTTTCACAATGTTTATCATTATGCACATAAGATTTCCTGCATATAATATTTCCAAGCTCAGTTTCCTGCATATAATATTTTCCTGCTTCATGATATGATCAAATGCAATAGCAGCTCAATTTCTAACATGGCATATTTCAAATTATCACCCATTTTTGAGATAAGACTTGATTTAATAACCTTCAACAAGCACGAACAACAGTAACTAAACAGAAGGACAGTATGTTTTGATATGAAATGTCAAAAGTGTAATTATAAAAAAAAAATTTTTTGTAAGTGCTTATTTTGAGTAACTATTAATTTAAAAATGTTTAAAACCTATTTTTAACATATTTAAAATATATAATTTATTTTAACATGCATATAATTTTTATTGATTATAGAAAAACTTGAAGAGCTTATTTTAAGTAACTATTTATTTAAATGTATTAATTATAAAAAACATTAACATATATTTAAAATAAGAATGTATATATTTTAACATATATGTAATTTATTACATAATATATTGCATCAAATTGCACCTGCATAATAACAAAATACTAAAATAATATTATAATACTAAAATAATTATAGGCCTATATTATTGTTTACACACACACACATACATATATATATATATATACACAATTTTTTTATTTTAAATATTTGTATATTATAATATATTGTGTTAAAAACGATATTAAACATTTAAACCTTAAAAAAATATATTATATATATATATAATTTTTTGTATTAAATGTGGGGCAGATTATTTTCAATCAAACAACCTTGTCAAACTTTTTTTTTCGCACACATTTTGTTGCCCCATCAGTATTTAATACTTATAAATATATTTTTCCATCATTATACACTATATACATACTGGTAATAAATGTATAGTCTGAATGCACTGTAAGTCGCTTTGGATAAAAGCGTCTGCTAAATGCATACATTTATTTACAATTTAAATTTATACACATCATAATCTGTCATATCTCAGCGTCTCAGTGAAAGATCAATATTATACTCATATTCTCAACATTCAGAAGCAAACTCCAAAGCTGTTGAGAAAACAGCACAGGATTAGTGGCAGACTTTGAGACACTTTTCTGCGGCACTGAAGCGAGGAAGTGGACGCGCAGGTAAACGCTCACCAAACCACACGAATGAGAGAATAAAGACACCAACCGGCTCGCGTCGCTCCGCTGCTGTTTCTGACCTTATTAAACGAGGCTTTCGTGACGGTTCAGCGCGCGACGAACGTTTCCGTGTATCTCTATGTGAACGGAAACAAACGCGCAGATTTACGGTCACATCAGAATATGGAAGACCAAAAGCGCCAAAAACACTTGAATTTTAAACGCGTCAAAAACGCGTTAAACACGTGTATTTCACGCGTAAACGACACGTATTTAACGCGCTGATTTTTCACGCGTAAACGACACGTATTTAATGCGTTTTTGACGTGTTAAAATTCACGTGTTTTTGGCCCTTTTGGCCTTCCACATCAGACCGCATCAGTTCAGGCTCCTCCCACGGAAAACCATTAAACACAGGCTTTGTCCAACTACCCACACTTGGGTCTTTGCACTTGACCACTTGACTACTTAAATGACATATTTCCTGTATTTGGCCCAAGTGTTCAAGTGAGCATGAAGACCACAAGTGTGTGTCGAACTTTTCATTACCTGATGGGACACACTTACAGTGTTGTAAAAATGCAAGCGTTTACACAGCTCTATTTAAATTAAAATTTTAAATACTTAGCATTTTAAAATCAACTTCTAAATGTCTGTTCAGTCGTCCCTATAACATGACATAATTTTAATTTGTGGTGCTTCTAATTGAGTGATAAAAAGCAGTTGCAAATGTTGTACAAAATAAATATCACCTCTACTCATCTTTGCACCAATAAAATGTAAAAACCCTGTTTTTCTACCAAATTATATGTAATATCTAATTATTATATTCATATTGAACTTGCATTGGAAAGGTTTCCGTGACCTCTCGCGAGATCTCGGCGACGCGACGCGACGCTGCTGGAACCGTCCCGTTAAAATCACGTGTGTTGGTGTTGCTTTCAAAACTGAAGAGCAGAGTTAAACGCTCAGTTCATACATTTCTGCAATTAGATAACTTTTTTAATTTTTTTAATATATATTTTTTATATCTAAAAATGTTACACATTTAAAATATATAATTATATAGGTTATAATAGTTTCATTTCATTTAGCCTAAATATTAAATTTAATTTTAAACATTTACAATAATAGTAATTATTATTATTATTATTATATAGGCCTATATAAACAAAAATAAATATTTTTAGTATTTTTTTAATTTTTTAATGTAGTCATGAATTAATTTTAGCAGAGTTAAACGCTCAGTTCATACATTTCTGCAATTAGATAACTTTTTTAATTTTTTTAATATATATTTTTTATATCTAAAAATGTTACACATTTAAAATATATAATTATATAGGTTATAATAGTTTCATTTCATTTAGCCTAAATATTACATTTAATTTTAAACATTTACAATAATAGTAATTATTATTATTATTATTATATAGGCCTATATAAACAAAAATAAATATTTTTAGTATTTTTTTTTTTTTAATGTAGTCATGAATTAATTTTTGTATGACTTACTTTTCCTATATTTATTATTTTCTTATTTTCCTTTATTATCTTTATTTTATTTTTGTACATTTGATTTGATTCTTTAATTTATTGTTATATTGATTTATTCCTACATGTATTTATTTTAATATCCATCGATACATGTATTTATTTATTTTTAATTTTTGCAGGTTTAGTTGTGTCCCCCTGTGTTGTAAATAAAATCATTTAAAATAATATATAAATTAAAAATAAAATAACTAATATATTATTATATTAATATTATATTATGTTTTTTTAAACATAATGTTTATTCACGTTTATTTTATTGTATTTTGTATTATTACCCATTTTAAATAGTTATATTATGCATATATTTTATTATCTAAAATATTTAAAAATCATATTTTTAAAAATAATATTTATTTATTCATTCATGCATTCTATTCTATTCTATTTCATTTGTAAATATTCAATTAATTGAATCTCAGACATCTTTACTGTGTTTTGAAGTGGTTTTCTATGTGACTGTGACTGAGTGAAATCTCTACGTTAGAGAGACTAGTTAGTGTTAGTTAGTGTTAGTTAGTTAGATGTATAGTGTGTGTTTGTGAATGTCATACACTGCTTATAATGTTTGTGTGTGTGATTTACAGTTATGGGTCTGCATCACATTTGTAAATCAAAGCCAGTACTGTTTATTTGATCGATATTTACACCCAGCGCCTCCCTGACTCATGCGTTTTTCTGTGAACTTGAATTAATACAGTTTATGTGTGTTTATGTGCGGGAGAATAACCAGACCGTTGCTTTCTTTGCTGAGGCTTCATCTTAAATAGACACCACAGCAGTTCCTGAGCTCATCAGACACATTAAACCAACTCTTTTATATGCTAAGCATTTGTATTTTTCTCCTATTTGCTGATTGTATTGCAATATTATATTATTTGCGTTTATGTATCTGGCAGATGTTTCTATTTAAGCACTTACAGTATATTCAAAGTATGCATTCTATTCTATTTGAATTTTATTTCAAAAATAGAACAATAAATAAAACAATTAATTATAAAAACAATTAATTTAGTCATTTGTTTATTTTTGTGTTTGTTTATTGTTCTATTTATATAGCCCCACATGTATTTTTTTATATTTATTTATTTATACATTCATTTAGAATAGAATAGAATATGGTTTAGTTTAATTTCTTCATGAAATAAATAAAATTTATTTTTATTTTTAATTAAATTAAATGTATTACTTATTTTTCTTTATTTATTATTTTCTGTAATGATTTTAACTTTGTTTTTGTCATTTTTAAACCTCTTTTTTTCACATTTTTATTTATTTCCATAATTGTTATTATATGAGATAATTAAATTATTTTATCAAATAAATACAAATCATTTTAAATTGAATTTGGTCTTGAATTATGTTTGTACTACTTTTTTTTTTTAATTGGTTTTAACTTTTTTTTCTTTAATTTTTTTCTTTATTTTTATTATTTTTACATTTAATTTTATTCTTTAATTTATTGTTGTATTGATTTATTCCTACATGTATTTATTGTCATATTTATTGATTTGTCATTTTTGCAGGTTTAGTTGTAAGAGGACCTGTGTTGTTTTTGTGGTGCAATGCTGCCATCTAGCGGCGGAGCTCAGTATTCCTGCCTCAGCGCAATATCTGCTGCGCTGGCACATTTACAGGCGCTTTTACCTCGCTGTTAATCCACCTGGCGATTTATAACCCAGGAGCGAGAAGATGACCTTGCTCTTCATCTGCAGATTGATGCGACGTGAGTTTTGTTTACAGAAGTTACAAACGCACGTGTGTCTGCGCATGTTCTTCACTGCGGCATCGCTGCACTGACAGCACTTCACCAGCAGGCGGCGCCGTTTAATAGCATCAAATATTGATCAAAGAACTATTAGATTCATTTAAACATAAATGAATACATAATTATAAAAGGAGACTTGCATATACTTACATGCTGTAATAAATCTATGTAGATTTAAAAAATAAATATGCATTAATATTGTTTTATTATATTTTATAATAAATATATATTTTATACATATTATATTAACATTTTAATTGTAATTTATTTTTACAATCTACACAACTAAAAGAGAAAAGGTCATTTTTAATAAATTACTATATAAAACATACAAAAGGAGAATATGTAAAAAAAAATAGATTTTTATATTATCAAATTATTATATAGTATAATAAATGTATTTAAAAACAGAAAAAGTAGAATAATGGCATATTATTAACTTGCAATCTATATAGAACTACAAGAGAAAATGCCATTTAGAATAAAAATCGAATATATAACAAATATTAAAAATTATTTCAGCTAAAATACTTTAAAAACATAATTGCATAAGGAGATGATATAAAATAGTTATATTTACACATACCTTTATGCTAAAAAAAACAGAATAAAATAATAAATTATTATTAAAATGCAATCTACACAGAAATACAAGAGAAAATGTAATTTACAATAAATTCTGATATATAATAAATATTAAAATAGTATATATAAATATTGAAAATTATTTCAGCACAAATTACTTTCAAACATAATTACAAAATGATATATGAAAATATAAAATAGACATATTTACATATATATATATATATATATATATATATATATATATATATATATATATATTAGAATTTATAATATAAAACAATGTAATTGCAGTAAAAAAAAAGAATGTGGCTTAACATCTGTAGCGTCTGAAACACTGGCATGTGAAAACATCTGCTTCAAATAAAGCGTGAACACAGGTGAGATGCGGGAGTCTTCAGGAGTCTTCAGGAGAGCGTCTCAAGCAAACATCTGTCATTAGCTCTGAGCTTTCAGAATAGACCAGCAGCTAATTTTAGCCGGATGTGAGAGGATTTAGTTTGCATTTCAAGCACCGTCAAGACGAACACATCAGCCTTTCAAACCTCTGGTGTTGAAGAGAAGAAAGGCTTCATTTAAAGCCTCTCCGTAAATCTGCTCCTCTGCGATTTTATAATTATTTATCCTTCAGAATGTAAAACTGATTAGTCACACTGCTACGACTCTGACAGCATCATTTCAGAAAAACCATATAAACTTAAACCAAAGTGCTATAAAATACTGTAAAGTTTTTAAACTTCAAATTTTTCGAAAGTTTGTGGAAGTAAAATATATGAGTTGCCTTCAGATGTAAATAGACTGCTACACTACTGTTCAAAACATTTGGGGTCATTTTTTAAAATTAGCCTAATCGTTTTATTCATCGAGGATGCATTAAATTGATCAAAAGTAACAGCATGCTACAAAAGATTTCTGTTTCAAATAAATGCTGTTCTTTTGAACTTTCTGTTCATCTGTGAATCCTGAATCCTGGAGTAATGGTGCTGAAATGTAAGCTTTGTATTACAGGAATAAATTAAGTTTTCACATATATTCACGTATAGAAAACAGATCTTTTAAATTGTAATAATATTTCACATTATTACTGTTTTTACTGTAAAAATGAACAGGATGTGTTTATGTCTAACTCTTAAAATATATGACAGAGACGTCAGCGACCGTGAACACAGCTCACCCTGCTGCTTTATTTATTCACCAAAACTAAAAATACCTTTCAAAAAGCCTCATGTCTCTGGAGAAAGCATCGCGGCTCACGTTCTGCTGGACACTTGTGTGTCTGTAAACACTGAATAGACTCTACAAAAATAATAGACGTGGCCTATCTATAAAGTTTTAATAATCGAGCTAATTCTGTGAGAATGGGGAAGTCTTATAACAACACAGAAGAACGACACTTTCAGAATGATTTTCCCCTGCTGATGAACAATAAAAACAGATAGCCAACATTTTGAAAGCTTGTGCATTTAAAAGAGCATGCTTTTATTAAAGTGATGGTTCACCCAAAAATCCCCATCACCTTCAACTCAACCTGGCTAAGACTGAACTGCTTGTGGTTCCAGCAAACCCATCACTTTATCAGAATTTCACCATCCGGTTAGACACATCAACCATAACTCCTTCAAAAACAGCCAGAAACCTTGGAGTTATGATTGATGATCAGCTGACTTTCTCAGACCATGTTGTTAAAACTGCCCGGTCCTGCAGATTTGCTTTATACAACATCAAGAAGATCAGGCCGTTTCTTTCGGAACATGCTTCACAACTCCTTGTTCAAGCTCTTGTTCTGTCCAGGCTGGACTATTGCAATGCTCTCTTAGCAGGTCTTCCAGCCAATTCTATCAAACCTCTACAATTAATCCAGAGCGCGGCAGCAAGATACATTTTTAATGAGCCCAAAAGAATGCACGTCACACCTCTGTTCATCAGTTTGCACTGGCTACCAGTAGCTGCTCGCATTAAATTCAAGGCATTAATGTTTGCCTACAAAACCACCACTGGCTCTGCACCCCTTTACCTAAATTCATTACTTCAGAGTTATGTGTCTCTAGAAGCTTGCGTTCTGCAAGTGAACGGTGTATTATTGTTCATCTCAAAGAGGCACAAAATCACTTTCACAGACTTTTACATTAACTGTTCCCTCCTGGTGGAATGACCTGCCCAACTCAATCCCAGCAGCTGAGTCCTTACCCATCTTCAAGAATCGGCTACAAACACATCTGTTCCACCTTTATTTGACCCTCTAACTCTAGCACTCTCTATTCTAATTCTATTCTTTAAAAAAAAAAAACTTGTCCCTTTTAGACTTGCACTCCATTGCCTATCTATTTGCTTTCTTTTTATTTATTATACAATTAACAAAAGCAACAAAAAGGCCTCTAACACTAGCTTGCGCTATTCTTTTTCTATTCTATCTGTTTTCTTTTTATTTAATTCAATTCAATTTAAATTCAAGTTTATTTGTACAGCGCTTTTCACGATACAAATCATAGCAAAGCAACTTTACAGCAAATTAAGTTTTATTCTATAATTTTTTTTTAAAACCTTGCTATGTGTACTGCGTAGTAAGGACATCTTAAAATGGTCCATGTGACATCAGTGGTTCAACCGTAATTTTACAAAGCTACGAGAATACATTTTGTGCGCAAAGAAAACAAAAATAACGACTTTCCTCTGCATGTAAACAAGGCGCAGCCCATGCATTGTTTAAGTTCAGAGGAAAGCACGCGCATGCGTCATGGTACTCTCCAAAATGGTGTCAGGGTGACGAGGAGGAGAAGAATTATTGAATAAAGTTGCTATTTTTGTTTTGCTTGCACACAAAAACTATTCTCATAGCTTCATAAAATTACGGTTGAACCACTGATGTCACATTAACTATTTTAACGATGCCCTTACTACGTTTCTGAGCCTTGATCGTGGTAGTTCCCTTGCTGTCTATGGGAGGGTCAGAGAGCTCTCGGATTTCATCAAAAATATCTTAATTTGTGTTTTGAAGATGAACGAAGGTCTTACGGGTTTAGAACGACATGAGGGTGAGTAATTAATGACAGAATTAAAATTTTTGGGTGAACTATCCCCTTAACAGAACGTTATCGTGCGCTGGTGTGAATGCAAATATAATAATCAGTGTAATTATCTTTTTTTAAGTTATTTTTATGGACTTATGCCTTTTATTGATAGGACAGTAGAGAGAGGACAGGAAAGCATGGGGTAGAGAGCGGGATCGGCAAAGGACCTCGAGACGGGAATCGAACTCGGGTCAACGCACTAACCAGGGCTGCGTTTCCCAAAAGCATCGTGAGCTTAAGTACATCATAGACCCATTGAAACCAATGGAGCTACGATCAACTCAGGCTTAAGATGCTTTTGGGAAACGCAGCCCAGGAGGCTATTGGCGGCGACGGGTGTAATTATCTTCAAATTCTATGAGAATAATTAAAGTTCACACTACAACTATCAAGATACTGACAGAATTGGAATGGATTCACTTTCAGAAAGTTTTGTTTTTACAGCTGTTGAACGATATATACAGTATACTGACAGCCAATCAGAATCAGCACAAGCTTAAAGTGCTTGTACATTTAAAGCGGCAGATGGCAAAACTGAATCGTAAACTGGCCTTAAATACAACCAGAAAGCTTTAATAATCGTTCTAATTCTACGAGAATAGGGAAGTCTACACTACAACTATAACGACAAGGACGCAGGGAAACTATATATTTGGAATAACTTAAAGAACGATGTTCCAGTTGATACAAAATCATGTGTTTCCATCCACCTATTTTCATGCGCATTTTGGGACATCGCATAAAGAAAACCGCTGGCTGGCAACGCCAAGATGCGCATAAATTCTAAAAACGGTAAGAAAACGTGCATAAACTACGATGGAAACACTTTTACGGAATAAATTCCTTAATGTGCATCAAAAAAGGCATGTGTTTTATGCGATATTCCAATTTTGTGCATAGGTTTAATTCGTAACTTTGGATGGAAACATTGACAACCAATCAAAATACACCCTGCTTTAAAGAGATCGCGCATTTAGAGGCAGACGACAAAAACGCAGCATGCACATATAATAAACAGAACGTTATCTTGCGTTAACATCAAACTGTCCTAATATTGAACTTTATTTGCCTTCTATAACTTTTGGCCAGCAGCAAGGCAGATTAGGATTTGGAACAGATCTTGTGCTAACGGTGTATTTGTGCTGATGGCAGAAGAAACACTGAAACCAGACCAGAGTTTAATCTTTTTTATTATTATTATTATTATTTTTAGATGATATTTTCCTCCTGTGGCAGGTTTAATGCTTTATTCAGAACTCTTTACATAATGAACATGAACGTGTTCAGAATTAAGGTGCAAACATCAGCAAACACAAAAGAACTTCCCAAGTCAGCAGAAGATCATTTCAGCATGGCAATAATCAGAACATCTTCTATGAAAAACAGGCAGACGTCTTTAGTGGTACGGCTCGTGACCTTTTGTTTTCTCTCTCGTATCGCTAGCGGGACCCTGACCTTTGACCCTCCTCGTTGATGCTGGTGCAGCTCCACTAATGGAAGACTTCTCATAAACCCAGCCGACAGCTGATTGGCCTTTACGTTGATGGATCTGACCAATGAACAGGTCGATCACATTTAAAGGGGAAGGAACCTGGACTCCAGTAACCAATCAGAAATATACTGAGCTATATCAGGGAACTTGGCTGTGTCCAGAATGTCATCCCAGCATACTAACCTCACTATTTCTGCAGTATATAGTATGCATACTGTGCACAGTATGCAAATGTTCTTATGCATGGCAGGAGCTAAGGCATTTTCCTAAAGCTGAGCAGCTTATTTATACAGCGCTTTATACAATACAGATCGCTTCACAGTAATAAACAAGAAAATAACAGTGTTAAGGTCTTTGCACATTGAGTCTGAAATTCTTGTCCAAAATTTTCGCCTGTTAAAAATTAAATACGACCTCACGTTCGAACCGGAGCTCCTCACCTCTCAAGTACATTATAAAAAAATTCGGATCAGGATCGATTTTCTGTATTTTCGCATCCATAGCAAGCATTTTGATAGGATAGGATGACGAATACGGAAAAAACGAAAGCAAATATTTCAGACTAGGTGTGCAAGGAACTTTAATGTTGCAAAATGCATCAATTATGAAACAAATTTCAGTAGACAACAGTGTCATTATTTAGTGATGCTAATTCAATCTAGTTCAATAACAGTGCCAATCTTGCAAAGTTCAAGTAGAACACAATCCCACAATGCAATGCATTCAACCTTCTATTTACAGTGCGAAAAACTACACTTTTTCCTCATTATTTTAAAGGATGTCTTACACAAAATTGGATTAAACATGCAAAACAACCGTATTTATTTCAGACATCTGCTGAAATAGACATGCAACATAGTGAGAAAAAAAATTTAGTACACTACTGTTTGGAGCATTTATCATTGCAAGCGTTTCACCTACTATTTTTAAAAAAACTATTAGGCAGTATTGAATATATACTGTGCAGTAAGCAGTAGGCTAGGACTCCATTCTGAACACAGCCTGCGTTTTAACAAGGAGTGAATAAAAAAAACACTGAGAGAAAGAAAGCCGGGGCAGTATATTCTCTGGTTTTAAGTGGTTTAGTCCAGTTTAGTTACTCCGAGGGCAGTCTGTGCTTTTGGCAGGATAAATTTCAGTAGACAACAGTGTCATTATTTAGTGATGCTAATTCAATCTAGTTCAATAACAGTGCCAATCTTGCAAAGTTCAAGTAGAACACAATCCCACAATGCAATGCATTCAACCTTCTATTTACAGTGCGAAAAACTACACTTTTTCCTCATTATTTTAAAGGATGTCTTACACAAAATTGGATTAAACATGCAAAACAACCGTATTTATTTCAGACATCTGCTGAAATAGACATGCAACATAGTGAGAAAAAAAATTTAGTACACTACTGTTTGGAGCATTTATCATTGCAAGCGTTTCACCTACTATTTTTAAAAAAACTATTAGGCAGTATTGAATATATACTGTGCAGTAAGCAGTAGGCTAGGACTCCATTCTGAACACAGCCTGCGTTTTAACAAGGAGTGAATAAAAAAAACACTGAGCGAAAGAAAGCCGGGGCAGTATATTCTCTGGTTTTAAGTGGTTTAGTCCAGTTTAGTTACTCCGAGGGCAGTCTGTGCTTTTGGCAGGATAAAAAAACCCGATCTCTCAGAGAGAACGGTTTAAAACAGGCGTATGGTGAAATGAGAGCAGACGCTTCCGTTTACTGAATGCAAAATCTCAGATTGAGACATCACTGTCCATCCGCTTGATTTTGAGCACATTCAAAACACCACGGGAAAAAGTTTTCAAATAAAAGAGTTCGATCTGGATGTTTGTAACATTCGCCACGCCATTATTGGCTCAGAAATCGTCATGATTATGACATCATAACCATAAGCTCATTAACATATCACCGCCCACATTTACACATCAACACCTATTCAGCGGCCCGCCCCAATAAACGGCACCAGTATGCTGATGCTCTCCAATCATAACAGTTCATTTACATATACAAGTCTTAAAGGTACAGTAGCAAGCCTATTTCAGAGACGGCGGAAAATGACATTGTTGAATGTCGAGTAACATTATAAGAGGGGATTTAAAGAAAAATGCTACAGAAGTGGAGACTGTATGACAATTCATACAGTGGAATGAGATGAAGCAGATCTGCTTCCGTTTCAGTCAGAGCCTATCAGCAGAGCAATTCCTGAACCCTCCAGCCAATCACAGAGCAGTATTCACAAGCCCCTCCCCCTCCCACCCAGAATAAAAAAACAAAGCAATGATTGGAGGACACAATCGATGAGAACATTCAAGATTAATGAGGTGAGAGACGTATAGCGGTGAGCGAAAGTGCTTTTGGCATTCATAAATCAACGTGTGATCATCGAACATGGCTTTAAAGCTCAGACTCCCGAAAGAAAACACCCTCACGCGTCTCCACGAGCATGTGACGCCAACAGACTCTTGCCAGACTTTGCATAAAATGTAAAATCATGTAGTGATTTTCAGAGACTCCTAAAATATTTTCACAGGCAAGAATTCAGCTTTTTTAAATACTTTTTTTTTCATGTTACTTTGTTAATTTTTGTTTCAGTTGATGTTTGTCGATGCTGAAGTTGCTGTTGTTTGTTCGGGTGTAAGAAAGCATTCAGCTCCAGGGGTCACCGGATGTGTATGTGTGTGTGTGTGTGTGTGTGTGAGAGAGTGTGTGTATGTGCGCGTGTACATTTACAGGTCAGTGTGTGTGTGTGTGTGTGTGTGTGTGTGTGGCTATGAGCCTTCATGATCGGTAGAGTCCTGGTTCAACTCTTTCCTGGTGCCCATAGTGGGAGTTCCTGAGTTTTTCCTGGACCGCTGCTTCTCGTCAATATCATGCAGCGACGGCTCCTTATACATACACACTGAGACACAGAGACAAATACATACAAAACAACATTATTAAAACAGCAGGGGTTTTGAAATTAGTCATGCATTAATACAGTGCTGGTCAAACAACTCTGAGAAAAAAAGCTACAATTTTGCATTATTTTCTAATTCATGTGTGTCTGTGTGTGTGTGTGTGTGTGTGCGTGTGTGTGTGTGCGCGCGTGCACTTGTCAAGGATAGAAAACCTGAAATATTTCACATTGGGAAAAAATGATTAAAAATAGTAAATGACTTTTATCTGAAAGTGTAACAATGCAAACAGGTTTTCTGTAAGGGGTAGGTTTAGGGTTAGGGGATAGAAAATATCGTTTGGTCAGTATAAAAGTAATAAAAGTCTGTAGAAAGTCCCCAGGGGTAGGTTTAACAAACGTGTGTGTGTGTGTGTGTGTGTGTGTGTGTATACACAATATGTTAAAAGAATTGATCATATGCATATGTATTTGTGTGTAGTTCTGGGTGATGTAGTTGAAATAACATTTAATACATTTTATTAATATATTATTTAATATAATATATTAAATATTCAATTTTATTTCATGTATTTTAATATGTGTTTTCTATAAAATTCTACCTACGCGCATGCACACATATATAAATTATATAGAATATTATTTAAAAAAAAAGACTGGCAAATATTGACATTTTCTCTCTCTCTCTGTATATATTATATTTCAAGCAAATAGCCAATGATGTGAAATAGATTTGAGTAAAAATCTAGTTAAAATAATCAATTTATGATTTCTACTTTATTTCACTCAAATAACACAAGGAAGAATTTTTATATTATTTCAGCTTTATTTATAGGTAACCATTTTAATCTACATGGCCTTAATATTTCAATAAAAGCAATTTTAAAAATGCCAAACAAAGAACATTTCTGAGTAATGACCAAAGAATTCAGTTTGAATTTTGAACTGATTCATTAAAACAAACAGATTGAAAGAACTATTTTATGTAAATTATTCAAACATTTCAAACGTTTAAATTGAGCAAGTCATGACACACATCTACTCTTAAAATATTTAGTAAAATAAAAATGAATAAACTGTAAATATTTCATGCATTACCCAGCCCTACTTATGCATGTGTGTATGTGTATATGTGTATATGTATGTGTGTGTGTGTGTCCTCACCTTCAATGGGTCTGGGCACGAAGTGTGAGCATGGTTTAGTTTTCTTGACCCGGTTTCCCTTCATGATGATTCCTTCTTTATTGAGTCCGAGGAACCAGGCGCGTCCGCTCTCATGCTGGCGATACACCGTGGATGAGTAGATCACATAATAATTCTCAAAAACACTCTCCTTAAACTTACACTCCGCTGTGAATGTATCCTACAGACAGACAGAAACAGAGAGAGATCGAGAGAGATGTTAAAACACAATTACAGCTCTCAGGTGTGTGTGTGTGTGTGTGTGTTTATAGAGTCTTTGTCCCAGTTTCTTTATAAAGTCTTTTAAATGCACAGGTGGGGAGGGTGGAGACGGCCGTCAACCGGAGCAGAAACCACCTCAGGTGAACACACGCACGCACGCACACACACACACACACACACAAACATTTGACACAATTAATGTTTTGTATATATTACACACAGTGGGGTATAAAAACCTGAGAGCACCAGGGAAAATGTTTATATTTTGCATTGGAAATTTAATAAATCTTTTTCACTACAAATTATATTATCAGCATAATATGAGTGAGATTTTAAACTGAAAAATGCATCTAATTTGAGAACGTGCGTCTTATATTTCATTGGAAGCAAGAAAATCACATATTTGATAAATCACTAAATTCTGAAATATTTTATTATTTTTTCATTGTAATAGAGAGCTTGATTAAAACAAGGTTTTTGCTAAATATAAAATTCAAGATACTTAGACATTTTGCTATGCAGCATAATTTACACATATGTATTAATATATACAAACATATGTAATATATGTACATATATTCCACTGTATATAGTCATTTTAAGTGAAAACAAATATAAAAGCTGTAAAAAATTGGAACAAAAATATGTATGTTTATGTAAGTGTAATACATTTTTGGACATTATATGTCATGTACATGTACATTTACCCTAAAACCCATCAATAAATGTTAATAATGAAGAAGTAAATAAAAAAAGATAGACATGCCTTTAGAAATGTTCAGATTTTTGTATAAACGGCATGTTGTTGTTAAAGTTGCATTTATAAATAAAATATATTGTTGACATATATGGTTGCTGCATATAATATATAAAAAAAATCATCGTATAGATAGTATTAACATACACAAATCTTACGCTAAGGGTTTTATATGTGTCATAAACTTATATCTACCCAGAGAATGTGCGTATGTGAAAATTATATTTTGGTAACATATATGGCAATATCACTCTTGATATTGGGCATTATATGTCATATTAGGGCTGCGAGATTATGACAAAAATCATAATTGTTGATTATTCTCTTGAAATTGTAATTGTGATTTATTTAATTACGATGATGATCACAATTTTCATTGAATGATGTTTATAACATTGAAGCAACTGCATGCCATATTTTTAGATGAAAATAATAATAACAAACTGAAAAGCTTCTATTGCTTTTCTATAATATTAAGCCTCAAATGTCAGCTATACATTGGATTGGTTTCTTCTTTAAATAAAAAAAGTAAAAATATGAATGTTATTATAATGTTATACTAAAACTACAATCAAAACAGTGGAAAAACCTTTAAGATAACCTGTAGAGAAAAAAAAAACATCTTAAGCATGCAGAATAATTTAAGTGGACTTTGAACGATTAATTGCCGCTTTAAACAATTCCGTAATTGTGGCATCTGTAATTGTGATTAGAAATTCAAGTGTGTGCAGTTTACATTATACATCAAAATGTCCAAGTATCATCAAGTTATGTTAATCAGAGGCCTTATTTTACAAATGAATTGAAAAACTCTATTATAAAAAACCCATAGGAAAATCTAAAGAAAACCCATAACCAATTAGTCTTTGGGGTTTTACGCCGTGGCTGCAGCAATCTATGGTTCTGTTTTAAAACTTTGTTTATTTACAGATATTTGTCCATTTTCCATGTTTTTAATGTGATCTCACATGAAATATTTAATAAATCAACATGAAAATGTGCAGAACTTTGTAAAATGACAGCCATTTGATTTTTGAATCTGTCTGGGTTTTGTGTCAATTCACATTTCCAATTCAACAAGTAAGCACAACTTATTACAATTATGAACAGACTTGAAAATGCACTTGTGTATCATTGTTTTTTGCCATATTTTGTGCTGATGTTGAGATAAAATCTGCAAAATTCTGTGGAACAAATTTAAATATGGTAAAAATATGGTAAATGAAGCTGAGCCTACAAGAGTTTAATTGCTGAAAACATCACATTAGCTGAAATATTTAATAAACAAAGAGAAAATGTGCACGACTTTGCAAAATAACAGCTATTTGAATTATGAATCTGTCTGGGTTTTGTGTCAGTTTGCATTTCCAATTCAAAAATTAAGTATGATTTATTATGAACAAACTTGAAATCACACTTACATATGATTGTTTTTCCAATATTTTGTGCTGATGCTGATATAAAATCTGCAAAATTCTTTAAAATGAATTTAAAATGGTAAAAACTGAAATGGAGCTGAGAGCACAATACTCTAATTTACTTAAAATGTTTAATAAATTAACAGAAAATGTGCAGACGTTTGTAAAATGAATCAGTCTGAATTTTGGGTTAGTTTGCATTTCTAACTTTACAATTAAGCACAATTTATTATGAACAAACTCACTGGTTTCCCCCTTATGTTGTGCTGATGTTGACATAAAATCTGCACAATTCTGTGGAACAACTTGATAGATAGATGGATGGATGGATAGATGGATAGATAGATGGATGGATGGATGGACAGAACGATAGATAGATGGATGGATGGATAGATGGATAGATAGATGGATGGATGGATGGATAGACAGAATGATAGAACGATGGATGGATGGATGGAGACAGAACGATAGATGGATGGATGGACAGAACGATAGATGGATGGATGGATGGATGGATGGATGAATGGATAGACAGAACAATAGAACGATGGATGGATGGATGGATGGATGGATGGATAGATAGATAGATGGATAGATAGATAGACAATTTCTCAGGGTCTGTTGCTTCTCAAAGGACAGATGTTTCACATGAAACAAAAGAATATTCAAAGGAAAAAGGGATGGATGGATGGATGGATGGATGGATGGATGGATGGATGGATGGATGGATGGATGGATGGATGGATGGATGGATGGATGGATGGATGGATGGATGGATGGATGGATGGATGGATGGATGGATGAATGGATAGACAGAACGATAGAACGATGGATGGATGGATGGATAGATAGATGGATAGATAGATAGACAATTTCTCAGGGTCTGTTGCTTCTCAAAGGACAGATGTTTCACATGAAACAAAAGAATATTCAAAGGAAAAACAAAAAGGGATGGAATGAAAAAGAGAGAAATAAATCCACTGAGTTTCAGAGGATGGTTTCAAACACTCGTAACGCTGCTGCTGATTCAGTTCCACTCTGAAAAAATCGACAGGAGGGAAAAAACCCAGAGGAGAGAAAAAACAGGAGCAGCGGAGGAGTGCAGCAGGATAACGGAGGGATGGAGGGGGAGGAGAGATCAGAGAACCAGAACAAGGGATGAGTGTTCGTGTGGGATAGAGAGCGGAATATGAGAGAGAATTCATGTTTACAGCAGTATTCATGTGATGAGGAACACACTCTAGTCTACGCAACATATGAACATAAACGCAATTCATGCGCTGAAATGCAATTCACAACACAACATGTGAATATCTGTTAAAAATTTCATTTATTTCTGTGATCAAAGCTGAATTTTCAGCATCATTACTCCAATCTTCAGTGTCACATGATCCTTCAGAAATCAAATCTGCTCAAGAAACATTTCTGATTATCAATGTTGAAAACAGCTGAATATTTCAGTGAAAACACTGCGATACTTTGTGAAATACTGCCATTCAATTTTTTGAAAGAAATTAAAACCTTTTATTCAGCAAGGATGCATTAAATTGTTTAAACGTGACAGTAAAGACATTTATAAGATTCATAAAAGATTTCTATTTCAAATAAATGCTGTTCTTTTGAACTTTCTATTCATCAAAGAATCATGAAAAATTAAATGTATTATGGTTTCCACAAAAATATTGGGCAGCACAACTGTTTTCAACATTGATAATAATCAGAAATGTTTCTTGAGCAGCAAATCAGCATATTAGAATGATTTCTGAAGGATCAATAACAATTTATAATATATTTAAAATTGTAATAATATTTCACTGTTTTTACTGTGTTTTCGATCAAATAAATGCAGCCTTGGTGAGCAGAAGGGACTTCTTTTTTCTTTTTTGATCAGAGGTATAAAGTGACAGACAGGAAACTTCTTTATGCAGGAAACTTTTTTGCCCCCTTGAGTACTGAAGTTTGTTACTGTACAACATAACACGCTGAACAAGAATTCATGCAATTCTGTTTCTGCTTCAGCTTCAGCTTGTTCATCAGCTGTTCTTCATTTTGCTGGAAGCCGACCAAATTCTGTCTGTATTGTGTTTCAACTCTCCAGCTGATCAATATTCTCACTTTAGATGAAAACATGTTTGCCCACAGCTGTCGGATAAATGAGATCATGTTATATGAGAATTCCCAATGACTTGAAACAAAACGAAACTACAAAAATCTGTCCTGAAACACAACATGCCAAAACTGATGCTATTTACTTTCTTAATGCACACTCTTGGTCTTGTTGAAAAGGATTGCATGTTACAGTGCATGAAAAAGTGTTTATGTGTTCATAATCTTTCATCAAACTGAAATGAAAACGTTGCTTTTTTCAGCTGACATCGCCTGTTTCACTCATATTATCGTAGTCAAATGGGTTGCGAAGTGCATTTCATGTTGACTTTAACACTGAATCTGTCGTAAGACTCGAGAGCTGAACAGTAATGTGTGTCTCACATGTGTCACACAAAGGCTCGCAGTCTAAGCCTGTTGGACTCGCTAATGTGAGTTTAGCAGATAAGGAGGAAGGCTGTGTGATTCAAAAGCATCTCACAGAAGATTCAAGACATGAGTGGGCACCTTTAAACCACTGAGAGAATGCAGGAGCTGCAAGAGAGATGGAACGCTCCAAAATCCTGAGCTTTAGCAGTAAAACATCCCTCTCGAGATGAGCTCAGAAATGTGTGTGTGTGCGTCCACACTCACTAATGCATATGCAGATCTGAGAAATACACACAAACTGTGAGATCAGGCGAGATCTCTCTCACACACACACACACACACACGTGATGAGGGTTCTCAGCTATATCAAGAAAACATTCAAGTCACCCCAAAATCAAAGAAAGAAATGATTCATTTTGAGAATCTTTTTGTTTAAATAATTAAAATGAGAAATGATGTCTACCCTAGGAGCAGTGAGATGTTTTGCATGGTGAAAAACACATTTTCCCCTCAAATTCTTATTATTGCAATGCATCTGGCCTCAATTTTTCTTAATGTATAAAAACATGATAATAATAAAATGATATATAAATATATTCAAAATGTTATCAATAAATGTATATTTAAAAATATATAAAAAGTTTGGAGTCAGTAAAATGTTCAAATGCTCTTCTGCTCATCAAGACTGCATTTATTTGTTTAAAAAAACAGTAAAAACAGCAATATTGTGAAATATTATTAATATTTCAAATAAATGTTCCCTATTTGAATATATTTTAAACTGTAATTTATTCCTGTAATGTAAATCTGTATTTTCAGCATCATTACTCCAGTCGTCAGTGTCACATGATCTTCAGAAATCAGTATAATATGCTGATCTGCTGCTCAAGAAACATTTCTGATTATTATCAATGTTGAAAACATTTGTGCTGCTCAATATTTTTGTGAAAACTGTGACAGATTTTATTTCTCAGGATTTTTTGATGAATAGAAAGTTCAAAAGAACAACATTTATTTGAAATAGAAATCTTTTGTTACATTATAAATGTATTTACTGGCACTTTTGATCATTTTAATGCAACCTTGCTGAATATAAAAAATGCACTGACTCCAAAGTTTTGAATGGTAATGTTATATATATTTATATATACATGGAAAAGTTCTTTATTTTTTGTAATTTAATTTTAAAAAAGCAAACTTTCTTATATTCTAGAGTCATTGCACACAAACTGAAATATTTCAAGAGTTTTTTTTTTACATTTTTTTATTCTGATGGTTACGACTTATAGCTTAGGAAATAAAAAAATTCAGTATCTCAAAAAGTGTGAATATTTTCTCAAAGATCAATCAAAAAAGGTTTACAAAACAGAAATGTTCAAGATCTCCAAAGTAGATTTAATTATGCACTCAATACTTGGTTGGGACTCCTTTAGCATGAATTACTGCTTCAATGCAGCGTGGCATGGAGATCAGCCTGTGGCGCTGCTGAGGCGTTAGTGAAGCCCAGCTTGCTTTGATAGCGGCCTTCAGCTCGTCTGTATTGTTTGGTCCGATGTTACTTATCTTCCTCTTGACAGTACCCCATAGATTCTCTATGGGGTACAGGTCAGGCATGTTGGCTGGCCAAACAAGCACAGTAATATCATGGTCAGCAAAGCACTTGGAAGTGGTTTTGGCACTGTGGGCAGGTGCCAAGTCCTGCTGCAAAATGAAATCAGCATCTCCAAAAAGCTTATCAGCAAAAGGAAGCATGAAGTACTCTAAAAATCTTCTGGTAGACGACTGCATTGATTTTGGACTTGATAAAACACAATGGACCAACACCAGCAGACGTCACAGCACCCCAAATCATCACTGACTTCAGAAACTTCACACTGGACTCCAAGCAGCTTGGATTCTGTGCCTCTCCAGTCTTCCTCCAGACCTTGATTTCCAAATTAAATGCTAAATTCACTTTTATCTGAAAAGAGGACTTTGGAGCACTGAGCAACAGTCCAGTTCTTTTTCTCCTTAGCCCCAGGTGAGACACTTCTGACGTTGTTTCTGGTTCAGGAGCAGCTTGGTTCTAGGAATGTGACAGCTGTAGCCCATTTCCTGAAGATATCTGTGTGTGGTGACTCTTAATGCGCTGACTCCGGCTTCAGTCCACTCCTTGTGAAGCTCTCCCGAGTTCTTGAATCGGCTTTTCCTGACAATCTTCCCAAGGCTGCGGTCATCCCTGTTGCTTGTGCTTTTCCTACCACACTTCTTCCTTCCAGTTAACTTTCTATAAATGTATTTAGATTCAGCCCTTTCAGCGATGACCTTCTGTGGCTCACACTCCTTGTGGAGGGTGTCGATGGTCGTCTTCTGGACAACTGTCAAGTCAGTAGTCTTCCTCATAATTGTGGCTGCATGTTCTAAACTAGCACAGGAGGTAATCAAACTAATCAAGCTCAAAATGGAATATTCAAATTTTTTGAGATACTGAATTTTTAAATTTACTAAGCTGTAAGTCTTACCCTTACGGAATTAAAACAAAAAAACTCTAGAAATATTTCAGTTTGTATGCAATGACTCTAGAATATAAGTAAGCTTTTTTTAATTAAATTACAAAAAATAAAAGAACTTTTCCATGATATTCCAATTTTTTGAGATGCACCTGTATATATATATATATATATATATATATATATATATACTTCCTCATAATTGTGGCTGCATGTTCTAAACTAGCACAGGAGGTAATCAAACTAATCAAGCTCAAAATGGAATATTCAAATTTTTTGAGATACTGAATTTTTAAATTTACTAAGCTGTAAGTCTTACCCTTACGGAATTAAAACAAAAAAACTCTAGAAATATTTCAGTTTGTATGCAATGACTCTAGAATATAAGTAAGCTTTTTTTAATTAAATTACAAAAAATAAAAGAACTTTTCCATGATATTCCAATTTTTTGAGATGCACCTGTATATATATATATATATATATATATACACATATAGTGTTGTCAAAAGACCCGGTACTTCGGTACCAAGTCGGTACTTAAAAAATGAAAACGTTACGGTACCAGGTTTTCTTAAGTAAAAAAAAAGACGTAGCGACCTCAAAAGGAGGAAACTCATCAAACTAACAAAATACTTTAAAGACCTACACCCGGATCAAATGAAAGAGTTCAAACAGCTACGTTTCAATTTAATTTTTAAATAAATAAATAACTTCTGTTATGAATATTATTCTATATTTTAATTTGAATGTCGGATTGAAATAAACATCGCCGTTATTAGCATAGTTAATCGTTAGCATAAGCGCGGCTAACGCTAATATAATGATCATTAGAATGAAGTTTATTTATTAACTATTTAATGCTCCTATAATTTTTATTGGGGTAAAAAGCAGGAGGACATGGTGGTATTTACTGTTTTTACACACCAGAGGCTTTTAAATGAATTGTGAATCTAAAATATGCGTGTTAGAGAATGTACAAATGGTTAACATTGTTTATGTCATATCAGTCCGTCAGAAAAGCAGTTCTGGGCTTTTTTTTTTTTAGTTAAGTTAGTTGGTTAGTTGTTATTCTTGGCTGGATAACTCTAGCAGCTATAGATAACTAAATATGTACACAGTTTGGATTAAATGAAAGTACAGTCAAATTTTATCTCCTGTATAGACCATCTAACATCAACTTACAGTGAGTGAACAATATATTTTTACAACATTAATGTTTTTGAATGTTATTTAATACAAACACTTGATCATTCATGTTTGTTCATTGTGCATTAAATAATTTTAACAGATTGAACTGATTTTATGTATTAGTACATTTTTAAATTAAGCCCAAGAACAATAATTGCTCTATAACTATTGTTTATTGATAGGTTATGTTATCTAACTAATGGAATCTTACTGTAAAGTGTTTTTAATACTACAGTTTTCATCTATTTGATATAGACTTGACTTAAAATATATGTAATCTTATCTAAATTTATTATAAAAGCTGAGGTTTGTTATTTACTGAAAAGTTATATTTTAGCTGTTGTCATTGGTCTAATGTTGCATTTGGTCAGACTCAGCCCATTGCTTTACTTAAGTATATTATATTGTTCTTTTACAGCTGCAGACTGAGGAAGATCCTGAAACACACCAGCAAACCCTAAAACAGACAACAGTTTACAGATGTTTTTCAGCGGCAGCAGAAATATGACAAAAACTTTTGGGTGAAACTTGTTTACTTTTTTTTCATACTTTTATTACTTGCGGAAAAACTTGAAACGATTTTAAATAAGTATAAAGAATGGCACTGATTTTTGTACATTTTATTTTTGTTTGACTTTATTAATAAAAATAATGTGTTTTTTTAATTAGTATGTTTTTGTGTTTTGCTTTGGTACCGAAATTGGTACTGAGAACCGTGACAACACTTTGTAGCAATAGCCAACAATACATTGTATGGCTGATTGATGATTGATTTTTCTTTTATGCCAAAAATCATTAGGATATTAAGTAAAGATCATGTTCCATGAAGATATTTTGTAAATTTCCTACTGTAAATATATTAAAACTTCATTTTTGATTAGTAATATGCATTGCTAAGAACTTCATTTGGACAACTTTAAAAGTGATTTTCTCAATATTTAGATTTTTTCCCACCCTCAGATTCCAGATTTTCATATAGTTGTATCTCAGCCAAATATTGTCCCATCCTAACAAACCATACATCAATGGAGAGCATATTTATTCAGCTTTCAGATGATGTATAAATCTCAATTTCGAAAAATTGGCCCTTATGACTGGTTTTGTGCTCCAGGGTCACATACTGTATATATATGCAAAAGTGAAGGGAACATTAAGATCTGCAACAACACCCTTCAAATCTAAATCATCTTTTATTTCCTTTTTGGATTTCAGAGTGTATCAATTTCTGACACAGAGGGAACAGACAGAGAGACTCACTGTTGTCACTGTTTTCGTCTTTGGACCCGCTGACGGTTCCGTCTGGCTGCATCTGCAAGTAGAAGCCCTGCTCGCTGAAGAGCCTGGTCACTATCCCCTTCAACTGAGGCTCTGAAACACACGGCACAAACACGTCACAAAAACACAACCGCAAAACCTGCACACCATCAGCACTCTCAGAAACTGCTTCTTTGTAGCAGGTTTGAGTTGAGCTACATGGCTCTTTGGACATTATAAAGTCTCAGATGTTACATTACAGGTTCTTCTGATCCGATAATGAAGAGCTAGACAAAACAACATGTTTTTATGAAACTTAAAATGCAAAACCCTTCTTAAAACCTTTAAATAAACTACTCTAAACCAATCATGCACGCAAACAAGCGCAGGTTTTGAATGGGACGGATGCATCATAATGCATGCTGAACTGACATATAATGCTTAGTATTGTTCAAAATGAATGACTTAAAAAAGGAACCTGTCATGTTACCGAAATCGCAAGTGCTGCTAACCAATTAAAATGTGTTAATTGTTTCAGTACCTTGCTAATTATGTTAGTAAACCGGCTCCCCTTCTGCCCTGACATCTGTGACACTGTCTCACTCCCAGCATGTTTTCAAGCGTTTCGACCCAATATTTAGTATTAAAAAAGGTCACGCGCTATAAAAAGACCAATGAAATTTGAATTACAGACACACTTGTACTATATTTCTCGTTTTAGAAGAGCTCAGTCGACCGGCATGAACAGAGACAGGAGAAAAAGTAGTCAAAAATGATATAGACATCATAAACAAACCGAAACTGAACTGAACAGAATAGAGTTTGCCAGCTTTAATATGCATGTTTAATTTACAACAGAATAGTTTCTGATTGTAACATTGAAATGTAGCATTTTCTGTGAAGCTGCTTTAAAGCAACATGTAAAAAAAAAAAAGTGCTTATATATGAAAAGCGCTATTAAAATGATCTTGAATTGAATTCATTTGAAGTTTAATTGCAAAGACACACCTGTAACCATTCAGAATAAAATAACATGCTGCAGTTCACGGTCACACTTTATAATGACATTTATTAATAACATCAAACACTGTGGCATTATTTAATGATTATTGAAATGACAAATGTAAAGTTCAAACTCGATACATATTTAAATTATGTTCACATATATTTGTATGCATGTAGTTATCATTTGTATGTGAAGCACATTCACTACCTGTTAAGCATTAAAATGTTAATGCACGAATATATATATATATATATATATTAGTCAACATTTGAAGTGGATCAAACCCTTTCAAAGTTGTCCTAAAACCAAAACAATACCCGTTCTTGTAGCACAACTTTGATGAACTTTTTTGATCCACTTCAAATGTTGACTACTGTATATTTAACTAGATTCATGTCTAATATTGTAGAACTATTCATATTTTCAATCTATATTAATATTTTAAAGCGTTTATTGTGAAAGTTATCATTTAAAAAAATCATATATTCAATGATATTAACAGACAAATGTTTTACATCTAACATTTGTTTTTATTATACATTTTAATTTGATCTGATATTGTATATACACTTTTAATATTTTAAGGTATTTATTGTAATGTATCTATCTATCTATCAATTGTACATAAACTACTTGTTAAACAATATAATGCAATCAAAGTTATCAATAAAACAATCATATATGTGACCCTGGAGCACAAAACCAATCATAAGTCGCTGGGGGATATTTGTAGCAATAGCCAACAATACATTGTATGGGTCAAAATTATAAATTTTTCTTTTATGCCAAAAATATGTATATTAAGTAAATATCATGTTCCATTAAGATATTCTGTAAATGTCCTACTGTAAATATATAAAAACGTAGTTTTTGATTAGTAATATGCATTGCTAAGAACTTCATTTGGACAACTTTAAAGATGATTTTCTCAATATTTTGATGTTTTTGCACCCTCAGATTCCAGATTTTCAAATAGCTGTGTATCAGCCAGATATTGTCCGATCCTAACAAACCATACATCAATGGAAAGATTATTTATTCAGCTTTCAGATGATCTATACATCTCAATTTAGAAAAATTGACCCTTATGAATGGTTCTGTGGTCCAGGGTCACATATTTGCATTTAGCGTGCATAAACTTCCTGTTTTGCATTATGAATGTTAATGCAGTCATCAAAGTAGCCTAATCAATAAACAATCACGCAAAATCTATTTGTGTAGCATAAACAGCGACGCAAACTCTCATTCGCGGTTGTCAGCGCGCACAGGTGATCGTCACGCGCTGCGCACAGGTGGGAATGAACTGACCTGGTTTCCGGCGCACGGGTCGTTTTTTCCCGCTGCAGAACCGGACTTTACCGAAGAGTCCGAACAGGTGCCGATTGCACAGGGAGCTTCGGCCGGAGGGCTCTTTACAGGGACTGGAGCGGCGCTTACCGGACACGGCTCGCTCGCTGTTTGACTCGCGCGCCTGCCGTTTCTGTCGGATGAGCGAGCTGGCGATCGCCGCGGCCATCTCACGGGAGAGCGAGGGACGCGGGTCCGGTGACGATCGTGCAGATTCGGTGCAGATTCACGGTGCAGACCACCGGCGCGAGGGAGCGAGCGCGCGCGCGTCTCTCGAGCAGGCATGCACCGGAGCATGAGCGATACCGATAGACTCGTGTTTCTTACCACGGAAAGCACTTAGAGTTACATAACCGCACAATTAGAGCACATAACAACACCGAGACCGTCCAAAAACGAGAGTCCTAACGGAGCGTCAGTTATTCACGACATGAAGAGCTCCGAAACGCGCAGCTGCAATGACGGGCGATGGGTGTCCGCTTCTTAACTTCTCATCACTAAAGGTCCGGTTTGTCCTCCTCAACATGTTGATTTAACAGCTCTCGTCCCATCTCCGTTCACAGTCCGTTTCCAGCATCTTTCCTAAGATCCGGTGCAAGGAAAATCCTCAGAAAATCCAATAGAGTGATTTTCAATCTACAGATGCATCTTGTGTGATTCCAGCCGAGGAGATGAAGCTCAGAATAATGCGGAGGGAACGAGAGACAGGGAGGGGGAGTAATGTGTGTGTGTGTGTGTGTGTGTGAGAGAGTGTGTGTGCGTGTGTGTGTGTGTGTGTGTGTGTGTGAGAGAGAGAGTGTGAGAGTGTGTGCGTGTGTGTGTGGGGTCGGATAGAAGGAGAGCGACTCGACTGGGAACAGAGGGGAGAGGTCAAAGCAACAGCTTTCCCAAAAAATAGTCGCAGCGGGAGCACAACGGCAGCTTAAACCAGAAACAAAACTTTGTTGACCAACACTATTAAAAATACAGGTTCTTTATTGGCATCAATGGTTCTATGAAGAACTTTGAACATCCATGGAACCTTTCAAATGCAGAAAAGGTTCTTTAGATTTTTTAAATGTTCTTCAAAAGGAACCAAAAATGGTTCTTCTATGCTCTATGGTATCACTGCAAAAACACCCTTTAGTAACCTTTATTTTTAAGAGTGAATACGAGTTTTTAAATGGTGCATCTCCGCATCTTTGAGGTATGGAAGCACAGGTGAAAAAAATAATAAAAGGTAATTCTGACTTTTTCCCCTCCCAATGCTGATCATTTTTATCTTGCAATTCTGACTTTTCTCTGAATGGTCTCAGAATTGTGATATAAATTCAGAATTGCGAGACAAAAAGTTGCAATTATCTTTTTTTAATAAAAAAACAGAATTGTGAGTTGTAAATTTGCAATTGCGAGAAAAAGTCATAAATGTGACAAAAAATCTTTTTAATCCTTTAAAATGACCTTTTTTTATTAGGTGTCGGTAAAAAATAAGTAAATAAATAAATAATAAAAACTGAATTGTGAGATGTAAACTCAGTTGTGAGATATAAACTCACAATTGCAAGAAAAAGTCAGAATTGAGAGATATAAAGTCGCAATTACCTTTTATAAAATTGTTTAATTCCGTGTCAGAGGCAAAAAAATTAAACAGAATTGCTATATAAATTCAGAATTGTGAGATGTAGACTAAACTTGCAATTGCGAAATGTACATTTGGAATTGCAAGAAAAAAAACGAATTCTGAGTTTATATCTCGAAATTCTGAGTTTATATCATCAATTCAAATTTTTTTTTTATAATTGCATGAAAAAAAAAAATTATCTCGTGGTGGAAACAACCTTCCATATCACGACCCAGATATACTAATGGAAAATAATTTTTCGTTCTTCGCTTAAGGGTAAAAAAAATATAGTGTGAAAAAAGTATATATTTTGAAACAGTGAACATCCCATTTACGTTAACGCTTCTCTTTGCGAACATTCCATTTCTGCGTTGCAAAATAAGGTGGATGCGCTTATAAGATTGCTTTAAACAGGATTAAACACAAAAAAACAGTGCAAGTGTTGCTTTCAATTAATATTACAACTTTAATTTCTACTATAAAGCAGCTGTCCAGTGTGTTCATGTTTTTGTATGCATCTAACCTCAATGCATCGTCATAGAAGGCGGAGCCTCAGAGCCACACCCACCTAATTACATAATCGCTACAGACCAATGGGAGTCTGAAGGTGTTTAACTGGAAATGTTTCTGGAAAGTTTCCAGTTTTTCTTTCTTTTTTGCCTGATTTTGTTTGAAATGATGTCACACTTGTTCGTTCATCAATTTCACTTGAAGTGTACTGTAGAACATGTATACAGTCTCTGAAACAGCTCAGCTTTGAATAAAAAGCCTAAAACGGTATTTCTCGCTGGACAGATTTCCATGGGAAAAAACATTGCACAAAGGTCATTTCACCACGCTTGCAAGATGTTGAGTACAAAACTAATGTTGCAAATAAATCATTACAATGCAAACCTAAATTAACAACATTTGTGAGTCAGTATCGTTAGGACAAAGTTTAATTAGGGCATTTTCAAATGCAGTTGGATAATTACATTTATGGATGGTTTGGCTTCATGTGATTGCTTTTTATGATGAACGCTGTTAATTTGCGCGGGAAGGTGAATTGAGACGCCCCGCGGGTCTGTGATGGAGCAGCTGTCACTGCTGCTGACTCAGGTACCGATATTATATCGAATACGCAGAGCTGTCATGTGCTGAGAGATGCTTTCTGAAGTCTCCAGTAAAGAGGCCAATCACTATGACCCAGATACATCATTCAACCTTCATCACACAACACTGATTACTTTATCACTGAGAGAACGAGAGAGAGAGAGAAAGACAGCAGAAGAGAAAGAGAGGATGTCTATCTATAGTCTACGCTGAGTAGGCCAGTAGTACTTGTGCATGCTAGTTCACACACACACACACACACACACAGATTTGAGGTCCCTACAAGTAAAGCATGAATGCTTAGATCCAATTACTGATGCATTTTTACCATAAATATATATACACACATCTCAGTCAGTGCAATGAGTCAATAAGTCATGGGGAAAAAATCAATAAGTCATGGCACCATTTTTTTCCATTACTTTAACTCATTAAAATAATTAAACCAATTTCTACTTCCTTTAAGTCAATTGCAATTAACCTAATTTGTATAGTGTATATATATATATATATATATACACACAGATTTGAGGTCCCTACAAGTAAAGCATGAATGCTTAGATCCAATTACTGATGCATTTTTACCATAAATATATATACACACATCTCAGTCAGTGCAATGAGTCAATAAGTCATGGGGAAAAAATCAATAAGTCATGGCACCATTTTTTTCCATTACTTTAACTCATTAAAATAATTAAACCAATTTCTACTTCCTTTAAGTCAATTGCAATTAAAAAAATATATGTAGTGTATATATATATATATATATATATATATATATATATATATAAACACATTATATTTAGTGATTTACATACAATGATACAAAAGTTGGTCAGTAGTAATCTTTTTGTATGTTTTTTTATGTTTTGCATTTATTTGATCAAAAATACCATAAAAACAAAATTTAAATAATATTACAATTATGATAACTTTTATAATGTTACAAAATATTAATTTATATTGTTAAGTTATAACATTTATAATGTAAAATGTTTAAGGTTTAGATGTTATGTTGAACTTGGTATGTACTATGTATGTAATTTTTGATTATGTAAGCACTTTGCTGCATCTTATGTCTGAAAGGTGTTACATAAAGTTTATTATTCTTATAATTATTTCAAAATTTTCAAATAATATTTCATATTTTTATTGATAATTTGTTATTTGATAAATGGTCAGGAATATGTTTTTTGTTGGCAAAAGTGAATTTAGACTTCCAACATTATAATGTACAATATGAAATATGGATAACTACTCATTTTGATATTAATAGTTCATGAGGTCAGACCTCATTACAGGAAAGTGCTGTTCAAGAAATAGTGTGCTTAAACAGTTAAATCTTAATATAGTAATTTCCCTTTAAGTTAAGGCATTGCACACTGAAGATCCTTGCACACTGAGTCCAAAATTTTCGTATGCATTTTTTCTCCCACTTTTTTTCGTATTCGTCATCCTATCAAAATGCTTTCTTCAGATGCGAAAAATGCAGAAAATCGATGCTGATCCGAATTTTTTTATGATGGATGAAAGTTTCGGAGGCAGTGTATAAACGTGATTGACACAACGTGAGTCGTATTTATTTTTTAACGTGCGAAAATTTCGGACTCAGTGTACAATGCCCTTCAGTGTGCAAGGACCTTTACGAATACGAAAAAACGCATAAGAAAATTTCGGACTCGCTGTGCAATGACCTTTACTGCTAGATGATGGCAAAAATAATCTGATCACCTATAACCTCCTAACTGTCCTTTTTGAACATTGATGTGAAAATGCACTATGCAAACTAAAATGGTTGTAAATAATGAATGCATCGGAATACAAATACGTTTACTGTAAAGAAAATGTACTGTACTATTTTTATTTTATTTTATATAAAATAAATAATTTACAAAATGTTTTGGAATATAAAATCAAAGCCATATGTCTAACCATGTTCCAAATTTGAAGTTGATATCACAAAAATTGAGGTTCCTATTAGATTTTGTTTAGATGACACCCAAACACTATAGAATTTTTAATGCATTTTTCTGTCACAAATTCCTAAATATATTACTTATATCACAAAATAACCACCATACATGCATACATGAAACATTGAGACCCAGCCCTTTCCAACAATGTGTTTTGTCAATGTGACACATGACACTGTCCACAAGGGGGAGGAGCCTACTAAAGGGATTTTAAAGTACCATTTTCATGATAGCGCAATGTCCGATTTCAAAATAGTTTTCATGGAATGAATTTTGGTTATTTAACCTTTCGAATGATTTCAAATGATATCTAATTTAGGATGATTACAAAATATGTGATAGGTATAAAAAAAAAAAAAGGTAAATTAACAAAAGCACCAATCCAGGTAACAGGTTAAATCTCAAATGTCCAGAAAAGTTTTACTTTTGTATGATGATGACCTGTGGTAATGTGTTGAGTCAGCACTAAATCAGTGACCTGTAAAGAACAGGATGAGAATAAGGAGG
The DNA here is from genome assembly GCF_001515645.1 of Sinocyclocheilus grahami. Taxonomy (NCBI): domain Eukaryota; kingdom Metazoa; phylum Chordata; class Actinopteri; order Cypriniformes; family Cyprinidae; genus Sinocyclocheilus; species Sinocyclocheilus grahami. The sequence continues at coordinate 254,371 of NW_015505471.1, forward strand.
AAGAGGAAGGCTGAGCTTCATCAGATCCTCTGTGAAAGACGAGTGTGGGTGTTGACAATGACCCCTAATGATTTAGGAGTAGTATAACCCCATCTCAGCACGAGTGTGAGCGTGTGTGTGTGTGTGTGTGTGTGTGTGTGTGTGTGTGCAGAACAGGATGAGAATAAGGAGGAAGAGGAAGGCTGAGCTTCATCAGATCCTCTGTGAAAGACGAGTGTGGGTGTTGACAATGACCCCTAATGATTTAGGAGTAGTATAACCCCATCTCAGCACGAGTGTGAGCGTGTGTGTGTGTGTGTGTGTGTGTGTCCTGAGGAGTGTAACCTGCCCTCAAAACGGATCCCAAAATGAGTTTGTGTTTCAAAGACAGAGATCAGATTTGGAAAAATAAGAAAAGAGACGGAAACTGAAACTCTATAATCTGTATTTAGTGTCTGTGGGTTGGTGGTAGCCGAGCTCTGATTGGTTGGTCGTCAAAGGAAGGAACCAATGGCAACGGTGCTATCTGTCATTATTATGACCCCTGATGGAGCAGTTTTGAAATTGATCAGAAAACTCAACACCAACACACACACACACACAGGTCATCAACAATTATGAAGTTTCAATCAATATCTTTCTTGACCCCATCACATGGACACATACATATAAATAAAGCATTTCAAACATGCCATCTATGAACGGAATATATTTTCCATAATGAGGACAATGTATTTAAGAGATTGGGGTCAGTAAGATTTTTTTTTCCCAAAAGAAATTAATATTTTTATTCATCAAGGATGTATCAAATTGCTCAAAAGTGACTGTAAAGACATTTATAATGGTACAAAAAAAATGGTACACTCTCTATTCTAAATCTATTCTTAAAAAAAAAAAAAAAAAACTTGTTATAGCACTTGTATATCATTGCTCTTTTGTTGTTTTTGATTGCTTCTATTGTCCTCATTTGTAAGTCGCTTTGGATAAAAGCTCTGCTAAATGACTAAATGCAAATGTACAAAAGTTGTTGTTGTTGTTTTTTAAATAAATGCTTTTCTATTCATCAGAGAATCCTGAAAAATAAAATGTATCACAGTTTCTACCATATTTGGCAGCAGTTTTCAACACTGATAATAATCAGAAATGTTTAATGAGCAGCAAATCAGCATATTATTATGATTTCTGAAGATCATGTGACACTGAAGACTGGCGTAATGATGCTGAAAATACAGCTGCGCATCACAGGAATAAATTGCATTTTACAATATATTCACATGGATAACAGCTCTTTCAGATTGTAATGATTTTTCACGTTTTTACTGTATTTTTGATCAAATAAATGCAGTTTGGGTGAGCAGAAGATACTTCAAATGAAAATGTGAAAAACTTTAACTTTCTTACCAACCCTAAACTTTCTACAAGGTAATATATCTGTATATGTGTGTGTTTTTATACCTTAACATTAAACAACAACAACTAAACTTCAAACATTTGGATTTATGTGATGTTTTGAAATTTTTGTAGAGTTACAAGTTACACACAAAAAAAAAAATTGCAAAAATGACAAAAAAAAATGGCTTGGAAACATTTTTCACTCAGAAATTGAAAGTAAATTTCTCAAATAATTATAAAAGAACTGGCAAGAAACACTGAATTCAACAAAATTTTGAAGTAAAAAAAAGTCTGAAATAATATTTTCTTGTAAAACACTCCATTATTCTTTGTTTTATTTAAATCTTCAAAAAATGTTTTTACAGTGCATCTCAGAAGTCAGGATTAAATGACAATTTAAAATAAATCAGTATTCTTTGACATCACATGATGTATTTTCTTTCAGCAAAAAGCAATGGCATTACATGATTTATTAATAAAGAAAGCTGAACTTTGAAAATATAAATTCTTTGCTCTGACACTAAAAATAGCTATTTATCATATTTTTGGTATAGAGCTAGTGAAAATGCTGGCAGGGTAAATAGAAGTCTTGACCAGGCAAGCAGGAAAAAACGCACTAATGTGCATATTTCTAATAATATATTAATGTATGATACATATAGTATTGGAAATACAAATGTAAAATGTGCCAAAGTGGAGAAACAAACTCATTTTGAGAAAACTGCCTTTCAAAATATGTACTGTAATTGAAACATAGAAATACAAATAGAAAAAGTGCAATAAAATAAACACACAAAAGTGTATTTTGGATGTTTTTTTCCCCCATTATTCTGAAATAACACATTATGAATAGCCCAAAATCTAAACTTGACCAGGGCATGGAAAAATAGTGTTTCACATGTAATGTCTTGCCTAAAGTTTATTCAATTTTAATTATTTTAGTACTTATAATATTTGAGCTAGTTGCCAATTCAACATTTCCCATTTTCATTTAGTTTAAGTTTTTTTTTTTTTTACTTTATGTTTGGTTTTAGTTAACTATAATAACCCTGCCTCACATACAAATCTATTCCACTAAACACAGAAGAAAGTCATATTTAGTTATAGTACTGGCATGAATAATTATCTGTAGTGACGTGAGTGAGTTGAGTGGATCTGTAAAGCAGCAGCTCTGTCTGTAATGGCAGCAGTAATTGGATCTAGTGTGTGTGTGTGTGTCTGGTTATTGATTAAAAGCTGGGGCTGTTTCCAAATGCATTGTTGGAATCTGTGATCAGGCTCAGAGCCACTGGCGAGATCCCACAATGCACCTGTGGAACAATAGAGTCCAACAACAATTCTGATTTCAGTCCAATTCAATATTTAATTCCAATGAACCAGTTTCAACAGCCGGAATTTTGTCCATGAAGGAACAAACATGCCTGCGAATTTATCAGTTATTTTTTAATCAGACAATTTACATCACAGATGTATCTCCACCTCTCAGACTATAACAATCAGAATTAAATAATAATAAATTATGCAAATGCAATACAAATTTGAAAATTATTTTTCAAAGTTGTAATAAAAACATTATTAGAGTATGTTTTACAAGAAAAAACTATTTAGGTTTTAAAGTTCTACATTAAAAAAATTCACAAAATTCTGAAGTATCGTGACTTTGCTGGTGATAAATAGCCCTAACTACTACTACTACTAACAACAACAACAACAACAACAACAACCATACATGCAAGTATTTTTTGTTCTTGATTAGCTTTTATTGTTCTTGAAAATACTTGGATGTATGTTTTATAGAAAAGTTTATAGAAAAATAAGAAGTTTTTTTTGTTCCAATTTAGACAAAATCTTCCTTAAAGGATGTTCACAATTGTAAAATAATAATGAATAAATACATACATACATACATACCATTTTTATTCTCGATTAGCTTGATATAGGAAAATAATACTTTTTTTGTGTTGCCATTTAGACAAAACCTTCCTTAAAGGAAGGTAAATAATAAATTATTATTATTAATAATAATATTAATTGAGCATTAAATTAATAAAAAAATAATAATAAATAATCAAATTAAGCATTATTATATTATTATTACTACTACTATTATTATTATAATTTTTAGGTTACACTTTATTTTAAGGTGTCCTTGTTACAGTGTAATTATACATTTAAATACTGAGTAATATTAATCAACTACATGTACTTACTATATGGTTGGGGTTATTTGCATGTTTTATTGTTATTATAATAGTAAGTATGTAACATGTCATGTGTAACAGGGACACCTTAAAATAAATTTTAAAGTTTTTTTATTTTTGATTAGCTTGATATAGAAAAAATAAAAAGTTTTCATGTTCTCATTTAGTGTGTGTGTGATTGTGAGAGTGTGTTCATACTTACAAAATTATCCACAGAAGTTAGCTAAATCTGACAAAACCTTCCTTAAATGATGTCTTTAAAAAAAAAATGAATAAATAAGGTAAATAAATAAATGAGCTTAATATAGAAAAATGGAGAAGTTTGTATGTATATATATCTCATTCAGTCGTATGTGTGTGTGTGTGTGTGTGAGTGTGTGTGTGTGTGTGTGTGTGAGAGTGTGTGTGTGTGTGTGTGTGTGAGAGTGTGTGTGTGTGTGTGTGTGTGAGAGTGTGTGTGTGTGTGTGTGTGTGAGAGTGTGTGTGTGTGTGTGTGTGTGAGAGTGTGTGTGTGTGTGTGTGTGTGAGAGTGTGTGTGTGTGTGTGTGTGTGAGAGTGTGTGTGTGTGTGTGTGTGTGAGAGTGTGTGTGTGTGTGTGTGTGTGAGAGTGTGTGTGTGTGTGTGTGTGTGAGAGTGTGTGTGTGTGTGTGTGTGTGAGAGTGTGTGTGTGTGTGTGTGTGTGAGAGTGTGTGTGTGTGTGTGTGTGTGAGAGTGTGTGTGTGTGTGTGTGTGTGTGTTTGAGTGTGTGTGAGTGAGTGTGCGAGTGAGTGTGTGCGTGTGAGCGTGTGTGTGAGTGTGAGTGTGTGTGTGAGTGTGAGTGTGTGTGTGTGTGTGTGTGTGTGTGTG
>NW_015505471.1:258967-259211 GCF_001515645.1 Sinocyclocheilus grahami
GTGTGTGTGGGTGTGCGTGTGTGTGTGTGTGAGCGAGTGTGTGTGTGTGTGTGTGTGTGTGTGTGTGAGTGAGTGTGTGTGAGTGTGAGTGTGAGAGTGAGTGTGTGCGTGTGAGCGTGTGTGTGTGTGAGTGTGAGTGTGAGAGTGTGCGTGTGTGCATGTGAGCGTGAATGTGTGAGTGTGTGTGTGTGTGTGAGTGTGTGTGTGTGTGTGTGCGTGTGTGTGTGGGTGCGAGCGTGAGTGT
>NW_015505471.1:259419-278519 GCF_001515645.1 Sinocyclocheilus grahami
GTGTGTGTGTGTGAGTGTGTGTGTGAGTGTGTGCGTGTGTGTGTGCGTGCGAGCATGAATGTGTGAGTGTGTGCGTGAGTGTGTGTGTGAGTGTGAGTGTGAGTGTGAGAGTGAGTGTGAGTGTGTGTGTGTGAGTGTGCGTGCGAGCAAGGAGAAGGTGACTTTTCAGGACATTACCCCATGTCCCCACTTTTCAAAACGCTTATAAATCACACAGAATGGAGTGTATTGAAAATCTGAAATAGCACAAAGTCTCCTGTGAGGGGTAGGTTTAGGGGTAGGGTTGGTGTAGGGCAATATCTGTACAGTATAAAAACCATTACGCCTGTGGGATGTCCTCACTTTTCACAAAAGTAAACCTGTGTGTGTGCGTGTGTGTGTGTGTGTGTGTTCCTGCAGTGTCTCACCGGTGTCGGTGCTGTTCGGTTCGGTTCTCTGCGCACACAGACACCGCAGCATGTGCGCTCCTTTCTGCCGGAGCAGCCGCGCAATCCTCATCGCAAAATCAGTTCACAGAGACGCCTTCATCATCAGCATCAGCATCAGCATCGTTTCACGCGCTCCGGTTCAGTCTCCGCGCGCCGCAGACAAAAGACTTCCACGCGCTACAGCGGCACATCCGACACATCCTCACGGAGCTCCACACGGTAACCGACGCGAGCCGAGCCACAGCAACCGATAACCCTCCCGGTGAGCATCGTAATGAGCTAATGACCGTTATTCATCTCGTTATTCTGCGCGGGGCGCGAGGGGAGACGCTGCTGAACGCCACACTGGCGCGTAATCGTGGGCGGTGACGTCACGGGGGACTCGCTGACGTCACGTGCAGGGGCTTGTTGAAAGGAAAAATACATCTGACATATATAGCTTTCAAATTACGCTAATTACATTCTATACGCGTAACCTTCACACAAACATGATTAGATCTCAATGAAGACACAAGACTGGCAATGTATAAAAAAAATTCATTTTCTACCGAGGACCTTGGAATTGTTCTAAAGTCGGTGTAAATAGCTTTTACAACACATGTGAGGACTTTTTTAAATGATCCTTAGCAGTATAGAATCCACCAAAGAGCAAAAAAACTCAATTCTTGAAATTCGTTTGTTATGTGTCCAAATAAGAGGATTGCATGCCGAGATTCTCGCAATCTTCTTTATTCTTATAAAGTGCAAAAAGGAATATAGTAAATCAAATATGTGTGTGTGTGTGTGTGTATAGATAGATAGATAGATAGATATACACATATACGGTAATCAAGTGTGTGTGTGTGTGTGTGTGTATAGATAGATAGATAGATAGATATACACATTTACGGAAGACCGGGGCTAGTTGTCACATAGGCTTTGTCTGCAAAGTGTTGAAATTATCCAAATGCTTGCTTTCTCTTGCAGTGACTTGCATGTTGGTTTCAAACATCTAGATACATTAGAACATCATGTTTTGATCCTCAAACTAAGCATTTAAATATCATCTTACTAAGACATATTATTGGATATATTCTGTAGAGTGATACATTTTATGTAAGTATCTGCTCTATCCGTCATAAAGATATCAGCGATTTACATTACAAGCATCAGAATCTCATCATATAAATATCAGCATCTGCACCAAAATGCATATTTTTGCTCAGCGTGAGTCTCTGAATAAAACAGCTGTTTTTACTCCATATTCTCACTATATCAGATTATATGAGCCATAAATGCATGACATAGCAAATATGATACAAACACGTATGCATTTTTTTAGATTTTGTCTAAAGGTTCAATAAACTGTTCCATTTTTTAAAAATTATACTTTTTTTCTGACTATTATTTCATATTTCACGCTTTAAATTGAGTTCTAGCACTCTTTCAGATCATAGAAAGCATGCAACTGTAAATGTATGACTATATTTGGCAGACATCACTGGATTCAAGGCGTAGGCTACATTTTAACTGAAGAAACCAACATACGATCTTTCACTGACCGTTTCAAACGGAATGCCCATCTGTGATTTTAGTGTCTTTCTAATGCTGTGTTAGGTGTTTGGGCTGATGTCTGCAGAGGTGAGGATGCTGTGAGACACGTGGGGGCAGCAGAGCCCAGCAGAAACCCCTCGCACCACCGGCTCTCCTGTGAGGTGTGTGGGTGATCGTGGATCCACCGCTATTCCCCGATTTCATCAGAATACACCACAGTTATGTGTCATGGATAAAAATACACTGCTGTTACAGCACATCTAGCCAAATGTGTCAGATAAAAGTGATACAAATTTATATTTTACATTTAGATTTTTCATTTAAGCCTGTTTTAGGATCATTAAGGCTTAATTTTGTCATGTTTAAAGCTTATTTTCTTGCAGTACAATAAAACTTGAATAATCTTTCTTTATTAAAATCAGCATCAATTAAATGCAGTGCAAACGATGGTGCATAAACACTTTACAAGTAAATTAATATATAATTTGTTTTACATTTCATGAGAGACGTGAGGGAAAATGTAAATAAAAAGTCAAATCAAAACATTCTGATTTTAAGATGCATCAGTACTAATTTTAATATTTTAATTTAAGATTTTAGGATTTATATTTAGATTTAAAGATGCATAATTACGGTTTCTTTCACATTTTTGAAATCATAAATGTATATGAAATTGCACTTTCCATTTAAATCTGCATATACGATTTTTTTTACATTTAATCCTACTTTAGGAGCATTAAGATTTTATTTATTTATTTCATGTTTAAGGTGTATTTTCTTACAGTAAAATAAAACTTAAAAAATATTTTTTAATTAAAATCAGCATAATTTAAATGCAGTACAAATATGGCAACGGTGTATAAATACTTTGCAAGTAAAATAAAATATTTCATAATTTGTTTTACATTTCAAGTGAGAAATGTGAGGGAAAATAATAAAAAACTGAAATGCTAAAATTCAGATTTTCATTTAAGATTTTTAGGTTTAAGAGATTCATACTTATTTACTTGTTTATTGTGGTTTTACCTTTGACGTAAAACGTTTTTACATTTTATGAATACAGCTCAAACCATTTCTGTATCTTGTCTACAGGCGCATACAAAGTGTGCAATGTAAAAAGTCTTATATAAAGCATTTCTCTCAGTTTCATTTACAAGGTGATGAAATATTTATGTCTGAGCTGAAATGAGAAAACACAGCTGGACACACAGATAATCACACACAAAATAATAACCTACTGAGTGATAAGATGAAAGATAAGTGTACACTGCACTCTGTTTCACTACAATATCAAGTTACGGAGCAATGCATCAACATGGAAGAGTTCTGTTTCCTTCAGGACTATAAAACGAATAGTGCGTTTCATGAAAACATATCAATGTCATATTTCAACACACACACACAAAAACAACAAAAATGCATCTAATTTTAGGACCTTTAAGATTTCATGTTTAAGGTTTATTTTCTTACAGTAAAACATTGCTGAAAATGTGCTCACCCTCAGGCCATCTAAGATGTAGATGAGTTTGTTTCTTCATCAGATTTGGAGAAATGTAGCATTGCATCAGTGTCTCAGCAATGGATGCTCTGCAGTGAATGGGTGCCGTCAGAATGAGAGTCCAAACAGCTGATAAAACATCACAATAATCCACACCTCTCCAGTCCATCAGTTAACATCTGGAGAAGACAAAAGCTGAAACATATCCATCAAGACGTTTTTAACCTCAAACCATTGCTTTTATCAGCTCTCATTCTGACGGCACCCATTCACTGCAGAGGATCCATTGGTGAGCAAGTGATGCAATGCTACATTTCTACAAACCTGATTAAGAAACAAACTCATCTACATCTTGGATGGCCTGAGGGTGAGCACATTTTCATTTTTAGGTGAACTAGTCCTTTAAATGGCCTGAAGGTAAGCTTTAATGTCTGTGTGCAAAAACATGATTTTCAATTCTTTCTTTTGATTTTGTGGTGAAATATGATATGTTCTTGACTAGTTTCGCGAGATTCATTTCAGACCTGTGCAAGTTCATACTCTAAGAACTGAAGCACGGACAGAAAGAGCGAGGAGGATAAACAGAAAGAGATAAAGAATGGTGTGAGAAACTGGAGAGTGGAATTGATATATTTATTAGAGTATTTTTATACAGTGTTGAGCTTCTTTTACTGCTGCCTTTTGCAGAGAGAGCAACACACGCTCGTGCTAATCCACACATACACACTCAAATCCCCTCTTCATCATCATCGCCATCATTATTTTGGTCTGTTGTACTCATGTTTACCACACTGGATCTGAGACGCACACGAAACAACACTAACAGAACGATACGTTCAGTCCGGCACCCAGTCAGACAAATAATAACACAGGCATCCACACAAATATAACGCCATCACTGCTAAAAATGACAGTAATGATGTACCAATTTGACACTTCAAAGAGCCTTTTGTCAAATGTTACGTGAACCGCTCTTATTCCAGGCACAGTTAGTGACCCCAGTGCACTCTGGGAGCTTGTTAATTTAGCACAAGGGTGAGTGTAAAGCTGAACTCTCAGCAACCCTGAAACTAAACTTGCTTTGCCTTTAGCAGAAGCTTCATGCAAAAAGGATGGCTGGATGGATGGACGGACGGACGGACGGACGATTGGAACGAGAAAACTACAGACAGACAGACGGACGGATGGATGGATGGAACGAGAAAACTACAGACAGACAGACGGATGGCCGGACGGATGGATAGAACCATAGAACAATAGACAGAACGATAGAATGATAGATAGATAGATTAGATAGATTAGATAGATAGATAGATAGATAGATAGATAGATAGATAGATAGATAGATAGATAGACAGAACGATAGATAGATTTAACCACTAGACTCTTCCAAAACTTCACAGCATCAGCTCAGACATCTCAAACACCACAATCACTTGCAGAATGTGACAGTGAGCCATGATATTAATAACTGTAACACGGCTTACAGTAACTTTAATTAAACACCAAAGAACTCATTGACCAGCAGCTCTTCAGCAAATAAACTTTCACCAGACGCTTCACTAATTAGTTAATCAACATTTAAAGGGGTCATCGGATGCCCATTTTCCACAAGTTGATATGATTTTTTAGGGTCTTAATGAAAAGCCTATAACATACTTTAGTCATACCCTGTCAAAATCAGCTCTGCAGACATCAACTCGTTATGTTGCATGTTGCTTTAAATGCTAATGAGCTCTGCTGGTTCCCTAAGGCTGGTTTGCCAACCGCCATTAAACACAAAAGAAGAAGAAGACGACCCCGCCCCTCTCTTCTGTGGGGTGACGAGTCGTGCTCGGAGAGACGGTTTACTTTAGCCGCGAAACTTGCTAACTAGCATGTTATTAGGAAAGGCGATTGCAAAGATTCATAAAAAACCCTTATACTCACTTCTGCTGTAAGTGAAACTAGATCAGGAATGATTCACGCAAACATAAATGCATTTAGGTAGATCGGGGGAGCATTCCCTTCACAAACAAACGTAATCCACTGCGTCTTCAGCGGCTCAGATGACGGAAGTAAACGACGGCTGCTATGTTCATTATTACATCCAACAACAAAACACCTCAATCACTTAGAGGAGTCATTCTTGTCTACATCTGCTCCGGCGGTGAAACATTGGCGGTCGGACTGTTACAGCTCACTCAGGGCGGGTCTTAAGGTAAGACGGCACTGTCAATCAACTATCGTGGGAGGGGCCTTCGTCCGTGTGACGTCACACAGTCAAGAAGCTGAGAATGGCCTGATTTGAAAAAGGGGATATTATTTTTAGGGATTAAATAAAAACCACTGGCTGGATTTTTTTCATTATAGGGTAGATGTGTACACACACTGCCAACACACATTTATGTTCAAACAACATGTAAAAGTGAATTTAGCATCCAATTACCCCTTTAAAGGCACAATATGTAAGTGGCATAATAAAAGCTCCGCTGCTTTACCCCACATACGCACGACCGGAAGCAGCGGAAGCGCTCGACTGTGGCATAATAAAAGCTCCGCTGCTTTACCCCACATACGCACGACCGGAAGCAGCGGATGCGCTCGACTGTGGCATGATAAAAGCGCCGCTGCTTTCCAGCCGTGTGTCGTGCTCGTTCAGCGCCTCGTTTCGCTTCGATGGCTTTCAGCCTCACCCTGATTCATTCTAGTACGTTAATAAATCATTAACTCATCCATGAACATGATTTCTGCCCAAGCCCGGATTGCTTCGGCTGTGGGGATGAAGACCACAACTCCCATGATTCCACACTCAGTCACGGCATCATCAAACTACACCTTTGATTCTTTGTTTATTTTGAATACGCGCCCTCCAGCGGCGAAAATGACATATTGTGGCTTTAACAACAAAATGAAACAGCACTCACATTAGCATAACGCATTAAACACCCTTAATACGACTCAAAAGTCTGGGGTTGATAAAGTCTCTTTTGCTCACCAAGGCACCATCAAAAATACACAAAAAATTTTGAAATATTATTACACTTTAAAATAACAGTTTTTCTATGTGAATATATGTTCAAATGTATTTTATTGCTGTGACCAAAGCTGAATTTTTCCAGTCTTCAGTGTCTCATGATCCTTCAGAAATCATTCTAATATGCTGATTTGCTGCTCAAGAAACATTTCTGATTATTATCACAGTTGTGCTGCCCAATATTTTTGTGGAAACTGTGATGCATTTTATTTTTCAGGATTCACAGATGAATAGAAAGTTCAAAAGAACAGCATTTATTTGAAATAGAAATCTTCTGTAACATTATAAATGTCTTTACTGTCACTTTTGATCAATATAATGTGTCCTTCATGAATAAAAGTATAAAAAAAAAAAATTTTTTTTAAATAACAGACTCCAAAGTGCCAAATTTCTGGGAGAAGCAGAATATTAAACAGGAAGTGTTGTGGGCGGAACATTACATTATCCAGCAGGATTTGATTAGACTGATCATAAGGCTGTGATATTATTGATTAATATTATTCTCTACACCCACACAGCGATAATTACATCAGCAGAAAATAAAATCATTTCAGAGGCAGAGAAAGTTTGATGAAAGATAATAAAAGACAAACTTCTTTAGAAGAACATGCACTGAAATCGTTGTAAACAGCATCAGAAAAGGACTAAGTCATTACCGTCAGCCGGTCTGACACTAATGCAGCTCTAATGACTTCAGAGAGACTGACCGAGTTCAGGGATGATGGTCTTCACCGGGCCTTCCTCCTCATCCTCCTCCTCTCCTTTACTGCCGTGAGACAGCAGCCGGCGGAACAGACTACAGTAACGCGTCATGGTCTTTCACACACGTCTGAGTGTGTGTGTGTGTGTGTGTGAATGGTGTGTTTAAAACTTCCAGACCTGTAAACGTGTGCCTGATCTATCAAAATGCGTCTCGAAGTCTCTCCCTGTCTGTCTGTCTGTCTGTCTGTGTCTCTCTCTGTATGTAAAACAGTGTCATCGAGTGAGTGACCATCTGTGCACCCCTGATATTTGCCTGTGCAAATGTGTGTGTGTGTGTGTGTGTGTGTGTGTGCTAGAGGGGTGTGTCTGTCTGTAATAGACGTGTGTGTGTGTGTGTGTGTGTGTGTGTGTGTGTGTGTGGTTCAGAATGCAACACTAATGCACTGCTTACTGCTCAATGCACTTACTTGAATTAAATACTATATACTGCTTATTAATGAAACAATGGTGTAGAAACAATCTTCACTAGGGAATAGCTGTTAAAAAATATCAGAAATAATTACAAAGAAATGCCAAGTAACACACTGAATTAAAAGTGAAATTTTGAACAGTACAATAGTAAAGTACAATAATTTGTTTTATAAATATTTTTTTACAGTATGCAACAATATTTCACACAGTACTGTAACCTTGCTACATCCAGCTTAAATCATTTTAATCTCAGAAATACCCCCCATTTCTAATCTAATTTTGTGTAATGTCTGAACCTTCTGTCACTTTCTGGGTAAATCGTACAAAACACGAAATGTCATATTTTATGAAAAATTATTTTGCATAATAAAATTATTTATTTATTATTTAGAATTTATTTATTATTAAAATCAGCAAAACCTAAATGCATGACAATGGTTTATAAATACTTTGCAAGTAAAATAACATCATTATTTGCTTAACATTTCATGTGAGAAATGTGAGGTAAAATGTGATTATAGATTAAAATTGAAATTTTGTTTAGAAATGTATGAACTTTCTGGATAAATCTTACAAAACGTTAAAAATGTCAAAATTTAAGAAAATTATTATTTGCAAAATAAAAATGCAGCCAACTTGAGACTTTTTTATTTTTAAGATTTTAAGATTTATTTGTAATAATTTAAAAAAAACGTAACAACATTGTAATGCAATTTCTCTTGATGAAAATCAGCATAAATTAAATGCAGCACAAAAATAACATTGCATAATAAAAATGCAGCCTACTTTAGGACCATTTTATTTTAGGGTATTATTTTTTTTAAATGTATTCATTTATTAAAGTCAGTATAAATTAAATGCAGCACAAATATGATGGTGTATAAACACTTCAAAGTAAAATAATAGATCTTCTTTTGTTTCCCAATTAAAGATTAAAGATTAAAAAATGTACATGTTTGAGCATCAAAGAAGGGAGATGTTAATATCTAGTCCTGTTTATTCTCTTGCATGCATGACACTGGAAGTGAAAAGTCAAATCGAGCGGATTGCATGATGAATATAGTGCACTCTGCTTGTGTATTAGACATTTTCCGTGTATTTGTGTAAATAGTAAGAGTCGTATGCTTCTATGTTATTGCAAACACAGCCAATGTCTCTGTGCAGAGTTTGTGTGCATCATTAGTCGTGTGTTTTTATTATGACAAGCTGATCTTTTATAAATGTCATGTGCATCTGCGGTGTCTCTATAATGCTGTCTGTAGCTACCTTTAACACACAAGGACACTTGTCTCAAACCACGATCTATCAAAAGTAATTAAGAGAGTCTGTAAGAAACACCAGCGTGAGAAACGGGATCTGTGCGTCCCGCATGCGTAATAGAGCCGCAAGAGACTATTCTGAGAGCGTAAGTTGGTGTTACTGAGAGCGAGAGCTATTTATAATGCTGTTTACAGACTCAAAGTGCTGAGCTGGAGGATTCTTCAACACACACACACACACACACACGGACAGAGAGCTCGACTGCACAAGAAGCGCAGGGTTAAACGCAGCTGTAAACGTGTGTGTTTGCGGGAGAATGTGTGTCGTCATGGAACAGAGTCTGTAATTGTGTCTGTGTGCAAAATCAAACTGCTAATGGAAGTTTGTGCTGTTGCTGTTGTTGACCAGCAGGGGGCTCTAAAATACTTGCACTGAAGAAAAAACTACATGTGTTCCAGTTTATGGGACCTTTTGAGTCACAAATACATTGTAAAAATTATTTTGGACCTAGGTTGCTTCAGTAAGCACTTATCTTAAAATATTACTAACAATATCAAAGTTATTCTTATGTTTCCTTTATAAAAATCAATAAAGATTTGACAGCAAAAAAGAGACGTGAAGCACCAGCTGAGGTGCACGTTTGTACAGTTATACTTAAAGACCTTTTTCTTGATAATAAAAACTCTAAATTATCAAATAGACGACAAAAGACATGTAGTAGATGGTGTGTGATTGTGAGGTTTAACAGCAAGGTTTTGATCATCATTTAGAGGCCTTAAAATTGTGTATCAAATATGATACAGTTTATAGGGTTAATAAAGACAAATTGTATTATTATTTTGTGTTACTGTTTGAAAATAAACGTTAAAATAACAAACCTAAAATAAAATGATCCTAAATTAAGAATTTTTGTTATGCAAAATATTTTTTTTCTTAAAATTTGACATTTAATGTTTTGTAAGATTCACTCAGAAAGTGACAGAAAGTTCAAATAGAATTTTAAATGTGATGATAATGAATCAAACTTGACAAAGTACTCGGTACTGTGTAAAATATTTATTGCTGCATACTGCACACACTGTAAAAAAAAAAATTCTAAGTTGTATGATTATTGGAGTATGTTTACGATTAATTAAATTTGTCGTATTTGTGAAATCTACTAGCAATTTCTGAGTGAAAATAGATTTGATCGTTTTCAGTAAGATTTACTTTGAAATAATGTTACAAGTACAAAATGAAAAAGAAATGTATCTACACCCATTGTTTTTCCAGTGTACAGATTTCTTAGTAAAATGATTGATCCATCATTTTTGTAGTCATATACATGTACACTAAAAAAAAACTCAGAACCAATTACAAAGACCAGCAAGTGACACATTAAAAAACGAAATGGCATTTTCTTGCAAACGGTAAACGTCAAAGTAATTTTTCACAGTTTAGTTTTATAGGACACTATGCTATATTATGTTTCTGAAGGTGCACTCACTTTACAAACCAAGATATCTGAGATATAGTTTTAGTAGGTTGCATATAGACCTCAACACTTGACAGACAAACCTCAAGAACAGTGAGAATCAACAAATCAATGAAAAAGATGAGCTCATCACAACACAACAAACACTTGAAAATAATGCCAAAACAGCAACAACAGTCAGCAAACAGCCAAACAATAATCCTATAACAGTAACCGCATAAATGATTCATGCTGCAATGCAATATTGCCTTAATGGATTTATTGGCTGAATGAGGCATTTCACATCGAATCAACTAACAAATTATGAAGACAAAGATCTGTTTATCAATTTATCATTTCTCCTTTAGTTCTTTGTTTTTTACATTTTGGACTTCTCTATCCATTCCCATTCATCTCAATGGCTTCAGAAGCAGGAGACCTTCATGGTGCCATGCTATCGAGCAGCTTTCTTCAGGAATATTACACTCTTTGATCTCGGTCTCAAGCAGGATCATTCTGGGACACAAGGCTGTGTAACACAACACTACAGGACAGGTTTATAGCAACACTGTGTCCTAACCAACTTTAAGTGTCAACTAGTTTTGCTGTCCTCATTGAGAGTGAAAACGCTGCACATAGTGACTCAATCGCAGCCAATCAGAACATATCTGGAGTTTAATATTTGATTTTTGACCAATGATATTCCGGAGAGCAACTTGTAGCCGAGTAGCCAATAAAATGTTTTTAGTCGCGGTTAAATAAAAACTCAGTTTAAGAAGGAAGAGATGTGAGGTTCTCTCACACACAAGCATTATTTCACATGTGTTGAAGGGTTTCAATGATACATCGGGCTTGTTTGAACGTCAGCAGATCAGAATCAGATGAAGCAACCTGACACAGTTTACGCTGCAGATTTTGGCGGCTGGTAACCTGAGAGCAGACTGAACATCATAAACTGATTATATAGTAGTCTTCCCAGAAATATTACTTGCATATGTAATATGCAACAAGTAATTTGAGCACAAGGCTGATAACGCTACTGATCAAAAGTAACATTGCAATGCTAATATTATTTTGTAAAAAGTTACTGATTACCATTTGTACTGTAATACACATTTGAAAAAGTCTCATGTATGTTGTTTATTTTTGTCTTGTACTATTTACTATATTCCAAGCACTGGTGTTTTAGAGTTATTTATATTTTACATATCTATTATCGTATTTATTAATATTTTGAATGATATTTTATTTTTATATTTAAGGTTTTCCTTTTAAATGTAGTTTATGTTTTAATTATTTTGTTATGTGATTTTGACATTTTTATTCATTTTCTATAGCTTATATTATTATACAAGTATATACACATATGTATATACACACAAGTATACACTTATATTATAAGTATATTAAAGTATATATACAAATATGTATTATATTTCATTTTTAATTCCATTTTAATAATTTTAGTACTTCAACGTCATTTCAGTTAGTTGCCAAGGTAACATTTCTAATTTTCTGTTACTTTTTTAACTAATATTCCTACATTTTATTTTATTTCAGCTTTATTTCAATTGAAAATTATTTTTTATAATTATAATTTTAGATTTATTCAGCACTGATTCCAAATGCCCTGTATGTTCAATAAATGTAGTCAATGATATTCCTTTTCAGTCACTTTTGGTGCAATAAACAACCTAAAGTGGTTTGTCATTCTTCTTTTTATTGTCTTAACAAAAAAGGCATAAAAAGCATATAGCAATTTGAAAAGCTACTGAATCAAATAATTAAAAAAGAAAAAAGAAAACCAATGAATCATGGATCAAATCAATTCACTGTCAACTAAAAGATTCACCGTCCTAAACTCCTGGATGTTTTCCTGCCTAATGATTGGACAATGCAGTACAATACATGCATACACACCACACATACAGTGTGACAAATAAAACTTCCCTTTTATGGGAGTTTGTGTGAGTAGAATAATGTTTTACAAGTATTATATGTGACCCTGGAGCACAAAAGCAGTGTTAAGTTGCTGGGGGATATTTGTAGTAATAGCCAACAATACATTGTATGGGTCAAAATTATAAATTTTTCTTTTATGCCAAAAATCATTAGGATATTAAGTAAAGATCATGTTCCATGAAGATATTTTGTAAATTTCCTACTGTAAATATATCAAAACTTAATTTTTGATTAATAATATGCATTGCTAAGAACTTCATTTGGACAACTTTAAAGGCGATTTATTTTGATTAATTTTGATTAATCAATATTTTGATTTTTTTTTTTGCACCCTCAGATTCCAGATTTTCAAATAGTTGTATCTCGGTCAAATATTGTCCTATGGAACGATTCTTTATTCAGCTTTCAGATGATGTATAAATCTCAATTTTAAAAAATTGACCCTTATGACTGGTTTTGTGCTCCAGGGTCACATATGCTGTATATGTGTTCATGTTGAATTGTGTAAAGCCTGTGTTGTTTAAGTGTTATTGATGAGAAATGTCACCGTGTTCATGAACTCTGTCACATGGTGAGGTCGTGTGACTGAATGGATCACCATGTGATCACAACACTTGTATACTCTGTCTGTATGTGTGTGTGTGTGTGTGTGTGATACACACAAGTATACACTTATATTATAAGTATATTAAAGTATATATACAAATATGTATTATATTTCATTTTTAATTCCATTTTAATAATTTTAGTACTTCAACGTCATTTCAGTTAGTTGCCAAGGTAACATTTCTAATTTTCTGTTACTTTTTTAACTAATATTCCTACATTTTATTTTATTTCAGCTTTATTTCAATTGAAAATTATTTTTTATAATTATAATTTTAGATTTATTCAGCACTGATTCCAAATGCCCTGTATGTTCAATAAATGTAGTCAATGATATTCCTTTTCAGTCACTTTTGGTGCAATAAACAACCTAAAGTGGTTTGTCATTCTTCTTTTTATTGTCTTAACAAAAAAGGCATAAAAAGCATATAGCAATTTGAAAAGCTACTGAATCAAATAATTAAAAAAGAAAAAAGAAAACCAATGAATCATGGATCAAATCAATTCACTGTCAACTAAAAGATTCACCGTCCTAAACTCCTGGATGTTTTCCTGCCTAATGATTGGACAATGCAGTACAATACATGCATACACACCACACATACAGTGTGACAAATAAAACTTCCCTTTTATGGGAGTTTGTGTGAGTAGAATAATGTTTTACAAGTATTATATGTGACCCTGGAGCACAAAAGCAGTGTTAAGTTGCTGGGGGATATTTGTAGTAATAGCCAACAATACATTGTATGGGTCAAAATTATAAATTTTTCTTTTATGCCAAAAATCATTAGGATATTAAGTAAAGATCATGTTCCATGAAGATATTTTGTAAATTTCCTACTGTAAATATATCAAAACTTAATTTTTGATTAATAATATGCATTGCTAAGAACTTCATTTGGACAACTTTAAAGGCGATTTATTTTGATTAATTTTGATTAATCAATATTTTGATTTTTTTTTTTGCACCCTCAGATTCCAGATTTTCAAATAGTTGTATCTCGGTCAAATATTGTCCTATGGAACGATTCTTTATTCAGCTTTCAGATGATGTATAAATCTCAATTTTAAAAAATTGACCCTTATGACTGGTTTTGTGGTCCAGGGTCACATATGCTGTATATGTGTTCATGTTGAATTGTGTAAAGCCTGTGTTGTTTAAGTGTTATTGATGAGAAATGTCACCGTGTTCATGAACTCTGTCACATGGTGAGGTCGTGTGACTGAATGGATCACCATGTGATAGCTGGTATTTAAAGCTTTTCACAACACTTGTATACTCTGTCTGTCTGTCTGTCTGTCTGTGTGTGTGTGTGTGTGTGTGTGTGTGTGGAACAGGTCAAAGGTGACACTGGTCATGTGAACAAGCCTAAATCGAACACACTTCCATCTAACCAAGGTCAGAAGGCCACAACAATGATTTCAGTAACGACTCAAAGAAGAAGAAAAAAAGAACACAATGATATGAATGTGAAGAGAGATTCAGACAGATCCAGAGAATCACATTTTCTGTGTCTTAGTACTTATATATGATGATTGATAGATAGATAGATAGATAGATAGATAGATGGATAGATGGATAGATGGATAGATCCTTAAATCAGCAAAAGTCCACACAGATAGAGATTTTCTCTTCATGTCCATCCTTTGACATGTTGACATGCTCTTGATACATGTATAGATAGATAGATAGATAGATAGATAGATAGATAGATAGATAGATAGATAGATAGATAGATAGATAGATAGATAGATAGATAGATAGATAGATAGATAGATAGATAGATCCTTAAATCCTTAAGTCAGCAAAAGTCCACACAGATAGAGATTTTCTCTTCATGTCCATCAGAAATCACTTTGACATGCTCTTGATACATGTTTCATTTTAACAATATAATGTTTTTACTGCGTGTGTCTCTGATGCACCTGCGGCAGCAAATCATTCTGATTGAGATTTTCTCTCTCTCACTGTATACGCCACCTGCTGATAGACTCATGCAAACACACCATAACAAAATACATCTCCACTGTACAACACCAACACTGTCTAAAATGAGCCATCTGTTATATACACTACAAGATAGAAAATAAAGGTGCTTCACGATGCCATAGAAGAACCTTTTTGTCTAAACGGTTCCATAAAGAACCTTTAACATCTGAAGAACCTTTCTGTTTCACAAAAGCTTCTTTGTGATGAAAGAAGGTTCTTCAGATTATAAAAAGGTAAGAAAGAGATGGTTCTTTAAAAAACCTTTGACTGAATGCTTCTTTGTGGAACCAAAAATGGTTCTTCTATGGCATCGCTTGAAGAACCTTTTGAAGCACCTTTATTTTTAAGAGTGTACCATACAAAACAGTATTTTTTAAACAGAAATTAATACTTTTATCCATCAAGGACGCATTAAACTGATCAAAAGTGACAGTAAAGACATGTATAATGTTAGAAAGTATTTCTATTTCAAATAAATGCTGTCCTTTTGAACTTTCTATTCATCTGAAAAATAAAATGTGTCACAGTTTCTGCAAAAATATGAAGCCGCACGACTATTTTAATAATAATACTACATGTTTCTTGAGCAGCAGATCAGTATATTAGAATGATTTCTGAAGATCATGTGACACTGAAGACTGGAGTAATGATGCTGGAAATACAGCTTTGAGCACAGGAATTACAAAATTGTGTTTTAAAAAAAATGTACTTTTCCGTTTCAATACATTTTAAAATTAAATTATAAAATATATTGAAACAGTTATGTGAAATAGTAATAATATTTCACAATATTACTGCTTTGTGTATTTGTGATCAAACTGTAGTATTGAATGCTAGTGTATATATTACACACTGCACCTTTAAAATCCCTCAGAGATGGTAAACAAAGTGCTCTCAGGTGACCCGCCATTTCCCAGCATTCACCTGTTCTAGAACGAACAACCATCACTGGCACAGCAGCACAACATACCCATCTAAAGCCTCGGTTTAGATCACTGTCTTGCTTAGCCACGATTTTTGACTATAAATAAAGTCTGATCCACTTCTGAGCTTACTTTGATCAAGAACCACCACTTCTGCCAATCTGACTAACATGTAAAGTGACCAACCATAGTATTTTTGTTTGTCTGACATAGTGGATATCTAGTTTACTTATTACTAAGTGCATCAAACAGATTTCATGTGGTGATGCCAGTTGCAGCAGTCTGGGAACTCTTCTTGTTTAAGTGGGCGTTTTGGGCTGGAATAAACTGCGATGTGGACCAGACTTCATTAGTCTCAGACTACCTAAATATAACATTCACCCGCCGACCTTAAATGCAGCCAAGGCACAATAAAGAACAATTCAGACTGCAAAAGAATACACTGACATTGATTCACTCCTCCAGTGTTTTGCTTTGTTGTCTCGCCTTCTGACAATACAAGCCAAAATCAATTGCGAGTATCACCCGACTAACTATCAGTTTACAAACACACAGATCAACATATACAATCACCATCGAACCTTCCTTCTCAATGCACTGCTAAGGATATATGTTTGTGTTATAGATAGTGGCCTCACAAGGTATTCAGATACTTGGAAGAACCATTTTTGGTTCCTCAAAGAACTTTTCAGTGAACAGTTCTTAAAAAGAGCCCTTTCTTTGTCTTGTGTGAACATTTTAATAATCTGAAGAACCTTTTTCTACTATAAAGAACCTTTAACATCCATGGAATCTTTCCATTCCACAAAAGGTTCTTCATAGTGGAAAACGGTTCTTCGGATTATTCAATGTCTTCAACATTATAAAAATGTTGTTGTTTTAAGAACTGATCACTTCAAGGTTCTTTGGGGATCCAAAAATAGTTGTTACATACCTGCGAAAACCCCTTTTTTTTTTATAAGTGTGGACATTCTCCATGGATGTTCTTCATGGAATCATAGATGCCATTAAAAAAAAATTGTTTTTAAGAGCGTAGCTTACTTCCTTGTTAAAAAAAAAAAAAGATGATAGAATGCAGCAACTCATGAAAATTGACTTGAAATCATGTTTGTTCACATACTTTTATGTTTTGGTCATAACTGACCACATACATCCACTAAAAATCAGTGCAACACCAACTAACTAATTTGCAAATTAAATGTAAAAGGTTAGTTCTGATTAAAAACGCTGCAGCATTTGTTTGAACGCTTGATATTTCGGATCTAATTATAGACTTTCAAGTATTTTTGAGTGTGACTTTTGTTAAAAATTTAGGTGACTAGAACACAGCAACTCATGGAAACAAATTTATGTTCATGCACTTGCATGTTTCGGACAACTTGCTTCATACATTTAATAAGAATGACTATTTCACGAGTTAATTGATTTAAAAAGTCAATGGAAAAAGTAAATTCTGAGACAAGATCCTGCAGCATTTTTTTTGAATGCATGATATTTTTGCATCTAATTATAGACATTCAACCATTTTTAGTGGGATTTATACACTTTGAAATGAAACATTGCAAAAAGGGGAACCATTTTGGGTTCTCTAAAGAAACTTTCAGTGATTAGTTCTTAGAAAAAAAAATGTACTTGGCGTAGAACAAGTTCTTCTATTATAAATGGCCTTTTTCGTGCAATGGAAAGCTTCCATGGATGTTAAAGGTTCTTCATGGAACCATCGATGCCAATAAAGAGCCTGTTTTTAAGAGTGTAGCTTGCTTCACACTAAAAAGTAAGGTGTACAGAATTAAGGCAACTTGTGTTCATGCACTTTGAGGTATAACTTGCTTCATACATCCACTAAAAATCACTGCCACACAAATGAACTGATCTGATTTTTAGTTCTGAAAAAAGATCAGCAGCATTTGTTTGCATGCTTGATATTTATTTTGCATCTAATTATAGACATGCAAGCAGTTTTGAGCATGACTTGCAATTTTAAGAGTGTAAAAAACATTTTGGGTTCCACAAAGAACCACTTTCTTTGGTGAACAATTATTAAAAAAAATTTTTTTTTTTACTTTTCCATTATAAAGAACCTTTTGCGCAATGGGAAGGTTTTATGGTTGTTAATGTTCTTCATCAATGCCAATAAAGAGTCTGTTTTTAGCTTACTTTGTGCTAATAAATTAGAATGCAGCAACTCATGAACACAAACGTGTGTTCATGCACTTTTTAATTTGCTGCAAAGCACATTCACTAAAAGCCATTGCTACAGCGGTTAGCTGATTTGAAAAGACAATGCAAAAAGTTACTTCTGAGAGAAGATCCTGCAGCATTTGGTAGCACTTTATTTAGCACTTTTGAATAAACATTTTTAAGAGTGTATCTACCATTTTGGGTTCCCCAAAGAACCTTTCAATGAACAGATCTTAGAAGAACCATTTTTTCCTTGGTGAAGACAAATCTGAAGAACCTTTAAAGAGCCTTTGGTGCAATGGAAACTTCCAAAGGTTTCTCGCAAAACCATAGGTGCCATTAAAGAAGACAGCCATATATGTTTTGCGGCCGCTGTATTTACAGCACATACGAACAGCTACATATATCAGATTCAGACTGACCCAAATCCATTCATTAGTGCTGAATACTGGGCCATAAAACACAGCAACGTCACACTCAGCTGCAGTAACTAGACTGAGGGTTATACCATGCCACATATAAATGCCACATGTGAAATATTCCTATATATTTCCTCTGAACATCCGGGTGCTGTAAAGTGAAAGCGCTACCCGTCCTGAATGCTGATGACTGCATGGAAGAACATCAACATATGCCATCTGTACTTCTTCTAAAATCAATAAACTGGTGTAAACAGACAAAAACAATCAGCTACACACCAAAAAACATGTTGTATGACGCAGACAGGTGTCTCAATATGTGAAGGAACTCGATGTATCGACAGCTCGCTGCCACACACACACACACACACACACACACACACACACACACACACACACACACACACACACACACACACACACACACACACAGGACTGATGAATGTGATGTGTGGAGGAAGACCACCCTTCCCTGGCCGAACCCCATGCAAGAGGCATTTCTGCTGCATCAGGATGTTTAAACGCAACATCTGCAGATAAATACACACACACACACACACACACACACACACACACACACACACGCGCAGCATCACATATGAACACACACACCCCCACCCCACCCCAGACCCCGTGAGGACAGCAGACCTGAGTACCG
>NW_015505471.1:278766-281078 GCF_001515645.1 Sinocyclocheilus grahami
CACACACACACACGCACACACACGCACACACACGCACACACACACTCATGTACACACGCACACGCACACGCACACGCACACGCACACACACACACACACACACGCACACACACACACACTCATGTACACACGCACACGCACACGCACACGCACACACACACACAGAGCCCTGTCGGTGAAATGACGTCAGTCGCTCACCGGCGCTCTTGTCTTTGCTCTCCATCTCCAGTTGCGCTGCTGTCGGTCACGGAGGATGAGGATGCCGATGATGAAGACGCGTTGCTCGCTGCAGCGCAAGGGCGCGACTCTCAAGTGAGAGCAGCTGTCAGTCACTTCACGCGCCGTCCGGTGCTGAGGCAGCGGCGCAATCGCGGGCGTGGCGGTGTTTGTTGATGCTGGAGCGCGTGAGTGTGCGTGCGTCTGACCGGGGCTCGTTCCGCGCACCGTTAACGGGAGCTGTCGCAGCTCCGCCGCTTTCAGACACACGGGCGTGACGTCACCGCAGGAGTCATGTGACACCTCACCAAAGAGTCCCGATGAGATCCTCTGATCAAACCTTACCGTGGTACACATGGTATCAGGTTGTATTATCATGGCGGACTACTCTGATATATTCATATTAATTGGTATAGAGCAATTACAGATATTTTAAGAATATTAAGAACATTTTTTTTTAATTTAAGTATTATTATTATAATTTTATTTATTTATTTTCCATGAAAAAGCATAAAAATTCATTCAAATTATAATAAAAATATACCTATTTGTAGTATCATAAATAATTGTAATAGGCCAG
The DNA here is from genome assembly GCF_001515645.1 of Sinocyclocheilus grahami. NCBI lineage: Eukaryota > Metazoa > Chordata > Actinopteri > Cypriniformes > Cyprinidae > Sinocyclocheilus > Sinocyclocheilus grahami. The sequence continues at coordinate 279,563 of NW_015505471.1, forward strand.
CATAATTATTATTATATACTTATATAGCCTATAGTAATTTTAATACAATAAAATATAAAACAAAAAGTATAAAATAAAAATAAATAAAAGTATAATAAACAAATATATATTATAATAAATATTTGTATAGCACCAATATAAAAAATAAGCAAATAAAACTTAAATCAAAATATTTAAAAAATAAGTAAATAAGAAATAAAATCAGGCTTAAAAAAAACTGGGTTAAAACGGTTCAATTTCACAGATATTCGTAAATGCAAATCTGTAAAATTAGGTTTTTAAACCAGTTTTAAAAGGACGCATTTGATTATGATTGATGATTGCCATTCAGTCTGGTCTTCAAATACAACCATATAGTAAAGTTCAAAATAGCGTGGTATTTCCATGCTAAAATAAGTAAATGTATTTATTTATGCGCAAAAGGTGGGATTTATAAAAACAGACTTCACGGGAAATTTGGGCACCTGCACGCAAACTCTGACAACAATGATAAAAACAATGATTTTAAGCTCTGTTTTCATGTCGATATATACTGTAATGACCCGGCAGTGAGCGCTAGCAGCCAGGAGCATTATGGGTATTTGTTTAGAGTTGATTTATGCTCATCAGAACAGCAAAGTCCACTCAAAAATTGAGCCGACAGGAAACATGGATGTAGTACAGTATTGTTTCTGTCCGCAATAGCCCTACTGTGCTGTAACATGGTGTGGTATATGAGCAACTCTGGTAACGCTGCCCTCTCATTCATTGATCTGCTAACCGCATGTTATGCTCGCGTGTTCTGATAATAATAGCTTTCTAGGACTAAACATTATTTGGATAATTGGTAAAAAAAAAATATCTTAACCCTACTGTTAGACCTGCCTGAAAAACTAAAACGCAATTTATTTAATTCGAAGGCCTGTCTTTATTTTTTTATTTGTGCTATCATTATTAATTTCTTTATTTGTTCTTATGTTATTACTGACTGCTTACTTGTCATTTTTTATTCAATTCAAAGTTTGAAATCAAGCTCTCGTGCTACTGCACCAAAATTACCCCACTGTAAAATAAAAAAAACACTGAGTGAGCAAAAATTTGTGAGATAGTTTAAGTTATAAGGGTAAATAAATAATGATTACATATGTATAAAAGCCTACATAAAAATCTGTCATATAAACTGGTTCATTAGAAATTAGCCTACTGTCATTCAAGTGTTTTTGCAATGAAAGGAAGAAGGGAAACCGGTCTGTAGTTCTCTAAAAGAGATGGGTTAAGAGTGGGTTTCTTAAGAAGTGGGGTTATACGAGCCTGTTTAAATGTTGAGGGAAAAACACCAGTGTGAAGGGATGTGTTAATGATGTGAGTGAGTGCAGGTACAACGGCAAGAGAAATAGGTTGAAGCAGATTAGATGGAATAGGATCAAGCTGACAAGCAGTAGGATGATTAGAAAGGATGAGTTTAGAGACTTCTACCTCAGAGAGTGAAGAGAAGGATGTGAACGAGTGTATGTTTGCTGGTAAGATGTGCTTGACA
>NW_015505471.1:281151-296130 GCF_001515645.1 Sinocyclocheilus grahami
CTCATTTATAACCGTTGCGTACGCACAAAAACAGCCCTGAAAGAGGCGTACGCTACTTCCTGCGCAAAATTTGGGATTTATAAAAACAAACTTCACGGGAAAATTTGTGCACCTGCACGCAAACTCTGACCCATGCGTACGAACTCTTTTTCCTTGAGTGAGAAAATTAATGAAGTAAAAACAATGATTTTAAGCTCTGTTTTCATGTCGATATATACATGTACATTAAATATTCCACTCTCATATGGAGATAAGGACAAAAATTACATAATGTCATTATGCAGAACTTAAACCAAAATGATATGAATTTGGACATATTTGTAGTAAATGCGCTTGATCACTTTTCCTCTTTTATTGACAGTGAGGAGTGCTATAGGTGCACAATAATTCATTTTTAAACTGAAGTGCAGATCTCATGTTATGAGAAAATATTTTTTAGCGAGAACAGTGATCAATGATGTGCACTTACTTCGATATTATGGCAGACACTTCTGGATTCAGTGGTCGAACGGTCCATTATCCAGTTTGAATAGGTCCAATGATAATATCTTACTGTACAACCACAGCTGCACAGAGGTGTTGATGTCGTGTGAAGTCATCTCTACAACATTATGAAAAGTACCGCTGTATTTGAAGGCTACAACTTTAAGAAAAAGGTAAGATTTATACATTTCCTTTTTAAAATCCTTTGTTAGTGACACGCCGAGTCAGACAATTTTACACTGCAATAAATAGGCCTATCTGTTTCCACTTAAAATAGCTAAAAGATATTCACCTTATCAGCAAAACGGCATAAATTTAGTTTGATTTTAATTGATAAAAACAATTGAAATAGGCTACTATTTGGCCAGTGTTAAAGAATGAGATCAACTCTATTCTAAAATATTTATCTGATAACTATTTTAAACAGTTTTTGTTTTTATTTTTGTTTTTATCTTGATATATTTATTCTAAAACATAACAAGGATATTGGATGATTTTTAGAAATAAAAATTAATGTATGGCACAAATGGCATTTATACTCCATATCTCATATTTCCTTAATGTCTTTTATCTTTGGCGGTGTTAAACATGGTGTCACGTGGATGGGAATGTGCATGGAAATGATATGCAGATGAGGTTATGCATAGTAAAACAAGCCGTTGTAAGCTCCATATATGGTGATTTCAGGGAGGAGACGGGATGGAGCTGCACGTACGCACAATCTTCCCCTGACTGGGATTTATCCATTTACCATTTTATTCATTTAAATGGGGAGTCATCTCGATTATCACCAGTAAAATATGGAGTGCCACAAGTTTTTCGCATTTGGCTCTCAAACTCTGGAATGGCCTTCCTGATAACGTTCGGGGTTCAGACACTCTCTCTGTTTAAATCTAGATTAAAGACACATCTTTATGCATCTCATAATCTTGTACTGCAGTTACATCTGATCAAATGCCCATTATTATTCTTTAGTTTGGGTTAAACAAATCATTTTTGCTTGGTTGGAACAGCAGCTACGCTAATTATGTCTCTATTTGTTTCTCTGTATTTGCCACGGGATTTGAAATCCACAAGCTTCAGTCTGGATCCAGAACACCTGAGAAGAGATGATGCCAACCATGAAACAACATACAGAACTACCACATTTTGCTATAAGTTTGATTGCATCATATAATAATTGCTGTTAATAGTGTTCATCGTCTGTTTTATTACGTCTTAAATTGATTTTTCCGTACATGTCTGCCATATGTACATTAACTGACAGTCACCACTGATAAGCTACCACTAAATATTGTAGAAACTTAATTTGCTGTAAAGTTGCTTTGCAATGATTTGTATCGTGAAAAGTGCTGTACAAATAAACTTGACTTGATTTATAAAGGGATTTTGCGCAGGTTCTGGCATACGCATGGTTTTATAAATCTGAAAACTTTTGTGCGTACGCAAAATCTAGCTTTTGAGCATACGTACACTTTTAGGATGAAATCTACGGCGAGTTTTATAAATGAGTCTCCAGGACTTCCGTGCTGGTTAGATCGGGACTTCGGAGCGGGTTTGCGAATCATTTTGCGAATTAAAGTCTCGATCTGAAATTATGTGTCGCGAATCATTATTCAGATCGGGACTACAGTGCGGGTTCACGATCATTATTATATTGCAAGACTACAAATGAAGAAAATTAATTTCCAGCCTTACAGTAGCCTACATTTAGTCTAAATGCAAATGTGGATGGAATAGCCTACTAGAGATTAAAACCTACTAAATTTATAATTATTTAAAAATAAAAATTTTTTTAAAAAAGTGTCATGGCATAGACAATAAATAACGTTTTTCTTCAAATGTGAAATGTGAATGTATTTTCTTGGATTGAAAATATATGGAAGGCAACATACATTTTAAATGCTTTTAAAAATTATTTAAAAAAAAAAGAAAATTATATATATTTAAAAATATACCAAAAATGGCCAAAACAGAAAATATATCTTGAAACATCATTTGAAATATTTGAAAATATATTTGAATAATTTTTTTTTCACATGGCTGCAAAAGCATGGCACATTCAAATTACAAATGACCGCACCGCTCTCTTATGTTAAAAATCTTTGAACGTCAACAAACCAAAAACCTCTCTTTCACACACAAACACACACAATGGTGGGTTCATCGCAGGCGGGCAGACAGGTGCTGAGACGACAGGAAACAAAAATAACCTGGCATGGCCTGCGCAAACTCACACACTCATATATAAAACTGAGCTGGATTATTTTGGTATTCAGCTGCTTAAGCAAAACTGAATAAGCAGGTCATATCTAAATGTGTGCAAAAGTGTTTGAAACCCCACCTTCCTCAGGTCAGCAAGATATAACAACAGCTCTCAGCATTTACACACACACACACACACAGCTCACCATCATCCTGAGCTGTACTTTACAAAGAGGCATTCTGTTGTACTGATAAACTTCTCAGCATTTACCTTTCTTGCACACACATCTGTAATTCTCTGTCGCAGCACTTTAGCTGAGCTGAGCTCCTGGAGGAAAAACTCCATCCAAATGTTTCTCCTACAGCGTCAGTGCTTTTAATACAGTAGTAAAAGAGCATTTCGCTGACAGCATGTGGGTTATGATCCCTGACAGTGCTCTCTAACTACACAAGTTGCTGGAGAAGCAGTAATATTACAATATATTTCGATTCAGTAAAAATTAAACACCGCGATTGCTCATATATAGCCAACTTTTCAAAGAAATAGCATGTGAAACAGGAGGTTAAATGCTTCAAATGGTTGCATGCAACATTGATGCCATGAATTTGCCTTTTTTAACCAAAAAAAAAATGCAGGTCATTTTGGAGATGCGAAACAGAATAAAGTCTTCCTCACACTTTTGCTTTGCACTACAGCTTTATTTACCAAACACAAGTTTCAATGCAATGCAACACCGATCCAGAGCAGATATGTTATTTTGCTGAGGTGTCCATAAGCCCGCTGGCATGTTAGAGATATTTATCAAGCATAAGAATAACATGTACACACAATTCTCGTGGACATTAGCCTAATCACAACAGTTAAAATAAATCAATGTTCTGTTTAGTTCTGATATGTCCTGAATTAGATATAAAGAGGAACGCATGGTGGGGCTATAAAATGGTCTTTAGGATCCCCTTAATCGGAATAAAAACACCCCACTGGTTTATTTTCTGTGATAAGGCATTACATTTGGTCCCTGTAGAGCTTGAAAATTCACATTTGGTCTGATTTGATCCGTCCCTCCTCCCAATAACATGCAAAGATATGCATGTGTCAATAATTATATGAGTGCACATCACATGATTGGCTAAGGCTGATTAGTCTAACTAGGAGAAGTAGGCGGGGTTAGTTACAGCAGTATGTACAGTTACAAAGCACATCACATAATGATCAAAATACTCAAATTATTACAAAAACAAATTATTCAATGCACCTATCAAGTTTAGCAGCATATATATATATAAAAACACAAACAAATAAAGTTTCTGTTCAGAATTTTTTTCGAGGGGTGAATCTCACGAAAGCAATTTAAAAGCCTATTTTAAGAGCGAGATTTTTCATGACAAGCATTTTTTACCTTGCAATTCTCATTAATGCAACGCAAAAAAGATATTTTATTTAAACTGCAATATTAATTGATGTACGATGTACCTTTAATTTAGGCTTATTTAGGGTTAAAATGTGTTTAAATGTCATGAAAATAGTGTCACAATGAAAGCGTCTTAATAGTTCTAAAATAGGCTTTATTTTTTAATGCAACATAATTACTCATAGAATTTTAGGGGGGTAAGTGATACATGGAAACGTTTCCATGAGATTCACCTCAAGAGACTGTGTGTTAAAATGAAACAAACATCCATCGTCACAGGGAGTGTGTTTGTGTGTATTTTTGGAGTCCTAATGTGCAGTTTGTGAGAATAAAGTTCTTCTGTAAGTGTGTTTGTGAAACGACGATGTCTAAAATACAGTATCATGTTACAGTGTACTTACAAGTAAAGCATATAAACACATTTTGTCTAATTGCACTTCTGAGTGGAGTTATGGATTTCCTGTTTTCCACGTGAGCCATGCACAAACCGTCCTCCCCCCCACATCCTTCCATAAATCTCCTGCTCTCGCTCTATCCTTCCCCTAAAAGCTGGGCATTCATAATGGGGAGGAACAGAAATGTGAACACAACTTCAAACTGGCAGCAGTGAAATAAGATCATGTCCATTTTTAACATAATATTCAGAGCCTGAAGCGTTTAACATCTCCAGCGCTGTGCAAAACACATGGCTTCCTGCTTCTGGGACTCTTAAAAACAGAAAAAAAATCAAGAAAAAAAGTCAGTGCCAATCAGATCAGACAGCGTGGCTTCAGAAGAATTTGTCATCAATGCGAAAGTGAGCTCATCCCCAGTAAGCACCCAGTCAGATCAAGGGGGCGTGGCTTCAGAAAAAAATGATCAATGCAAAAATGAGGTTGCATGAGGTTGCAAAAAATGTGAGGTCATCTGTAGGCAGCACCCAATCAGATCAGTGGGCGTGGTTTCAGAATAATTTGTCATCAATGGAAATGTGAGGTCATCTGCAGCCAGCGCCCAATCAGAGCAGAGGGGGTGGCTTCATAATAATTTGTCATCAATGAAACTGCGAGATAATCTGAAGCCAGTGCCCAATCAGAGCAGAGGGCGTGGCTTCAGAATTATTTGTCATCAATGGAAATGTGAGGTCATCTGCAGCCAGCGCCCAATCAGAGCAGAGGGCGTGGCTTCATAATAATTTGTCATCAATGAAACTGCGAGATAATCTGAAGCCAGTGCCCAATCAGAGCAGAGGGCGTGGCTTCAGAATTATTTGTCATCAATGAAAATGCGAGATCATCTGAAGCCAGCGCCCAATCAGAGCAGAGAGCGTGGCTTCAGAATTATTTGTCATCAATGCAAATGTGAGGTCATTTGCAGACAGTGGCTAATCAGATCAGTTGGGGTGGCTTCAAAAGAATTTGTCATCAATACGAAAGTGAGGTCGCGTGACGTCGTCTGGGTTGATGAAGACTGAGATGGACTTCCCAGGATTCTCCGTGACCAGCTGCTGGAGTTTCTTCGCAAGACGGTCGTCTGGTTGCTGATCGGCTCCAGTTTCTAACAGGGGAGACAGGTTTGAGCTTCCTCCACGCCACTGGAGCTCCAACGTGAGTCGCGACGCAGCTTTTGCGTGCTCTATTGCGCTTCGCAAGTGTTCTGCTGGGTCAGAGCGAATGGACGACAGCTTGCATGCATGCAGCATGGCCGTGTCGTCGCTAAGGTGCTCTAGCATGTTGCATTGCGGGATAAAGTAATTCGGGCAGGTCTTATTCACCAAGCAATGCTGCAAGTCGTCGATCAACCCGAGCAAAAAGTGTGCGGCGTAATCTTCCTGCGCCAAGTACGTATGCGGCAAGCGGTCGCAGGCCCAAAGCATGAGCGAGCGCAGATGATATGGGCTGATGGCTTTGGGTCGAGAGAGAAGCTTAATAATCAGAGCTTTACAAGCCTGGTATGCCTGCATGAGACTGGAAGAGATGCACTTCTTCAGCTGCACCTCGCTGCGCGCAAACGACAAGCGCCATTCGTTTTCCTTCTGGCCTGTAGAAGAGCAGGCAGGCAGCAAATAAAACCCGCTAATCACTTCCTCCTCCGTGATTTTCCCGTCCCAAAAATGGTTCTCCATTAGCCAGCTTTGGGCCACCGCCGGCCAGCCTTTGAACGACACTACTGGAACCACATCGTACAGCATACGACTGCCTCCGACACCCAAAATGATGGAGATGACGGTTGCGTTGCGCTCGACCTTCTCGACCCGCGGGACGCCACGCTGAGGCTTCTTCTGAATCTCCGCCAGAACCATACTAATGGATTCGTAGAACCAGTCGGCCACCAGCGTGGGCGAGAAAAAGTAATTGGTGGTGCCGTTAACATGCTCTACAACCGTGCAACAGTCCTTCCACTTGTTGATGGTTCCCTCGTCAAACAGACGCAGGCTGAGCCAGGAGTGGCAGAGTGCCGAGTGACGCATGTCTAGCGTGACCGGCTGGTTTCGGTCGTGGAGTTTGAGCGCGGGAACCAGTAACGTGAAGTCCATGTCGTAATCGGCTCCCCGCGCATATACCGTCAACTCGTCCAGATCCATGTCAACCACACCTTCCCGGACCCCACCAGACAACAGCAGGTACTCGTTGGCAACCGGAAGCTTCTGGTCCAACTTCTGCACCATGCCTGAAAACAGAAAATTACATCGTTAGCAGTGTTGCGTGTAACTAGTTACTAGGGCTGAGCGATTTTTCAGATTTTATCGATTAATTCGAATTTAATGTTTTGCCACGATTTTATTTTTTAGAAATCAAGGAATCGCGATTTTGAATAGAAATATTACCAAACGTCAGAATTAGACACTTTGACAATATGCCAATGATAACAGTAACAAAAAAGAACGATCCAACCGCATGTCGGCGCACGTGATTAACCACTCATATCTCGAGGGGCCGTTCGCACAGAATGCGATTTTGTTTTGACAAAGATGCGATCGCTAAAACATGCAAGAAGAAGGGAGTGAACTTCTTTTAACTTGAGCGCCGCATTTTTAGAAAGCCGTTTCATGCATGAGACACTGCAAGAGATACGAGCGCAACAGTCAAATGTTTACATAGAAAAAACCTGTGGAAAAGCAGCGCAATCGAATAAAAAAAAAAAAATAAATAACTACTACTGTAAGTCTGATATTTCATGTTTATATCATGGTGACAGGCTGAAAGCTGCTGTTCGTTGTTTTCACAGAACATTTATTGTTAATAGTCTACTGGTGTTATACCTTCAGAAGTCAGAAAGAGCTTTATCATCAAGTATGTTTACACAGACAAGGAATTTGACTAGTGACAGGAGCTTCCAGTGCAGAAGAACGTATGGAAATAGTGCAAACTAGTGCAGCAGACATATGAATTACACAGTAGAGATGGAGTATAACACTAATATAAGAAAAACTGAAAATTAAATAATGCACTAGCTATATACAGAAGCAGAAATATAGATAAATGTAACCGTTTAAACGAACGTACAGATATATTTACAAGTGTGCAGTTTACAAATGTACAATTTTGTATCCTATGTATAAAGTCAGTCATTTTGAATTTGAATTATTGTTGAAGCATTTTCATTGTAGCCTATTTTTAAACATATAACATGTATACGTTTGTACAGGATGTAGTTGTAGTTCATGTATCTTTTCTGCAAAGATATTTAACAAGTGATTTGTTTAACATTTACATCATGTTGACAACATGTGTTGTGCACATGGAATAGAATTTTCTTTAACTAGAGGGTAAATAAAGAAAAAGTTATTTGAATCATGTTGTAGTTACATTTTTGAGTTGACTAAATCGTAAAAAAAAAAAAATTAATTAAAAAAAAAAAAATCGAGAATCGGTCAAACATTCTGAAAAAAATCTAGATTTTTATTTTTTTTGCTAAATCGCCCAGCCCTACTAGTTACTGTAATTTAATTACTTTTCCCTTGAAAAAGTAAAGTAAGGGATTGCTCTTATTTTCTCTGTAATTTAATTACAGTTACTTCTTACGTAATTGAACTTAATACTGTGTAGAACATTTATATACACAACACATTAGTGGATTTAACATCAAAATTTAAAGTCTAACCTTAAAATGCATGCGTTTTATCTACCCCTCTCACTTTAAATTCTTTGGTGAGTTAATAAGAATATTGGTAACACTTTAGTGTCCAACTCTCAATATTAACTAGTTGGTTATTAACATGGCTATTACAGGGATATTGGCTGTTTATTATTACACGTGTTAATGTCTTATTCTGAAGACCTTATTCCAAATCCTTAGTGCTACCCAATTCTTAAACTTAATTGTCAACAACTACTTTACTAAGTATTAATTTACAGTAATTAGGAGTATATTGAGGCAGAAGTATAATTAGTTTATAGATAATAGTTAGTTAATAGTGAGAATTGGACCCTATAATTTAAAGTGTGACCAGAATAATTTATGTATTATTTATTTGAAAGAATTAAAAGAATCATTTCATGTCTATCCTTGTATCATTACCTTATTGAGGTTGATATAGGATTTAGAAAGTAATGTAATTAATTAGTAATTAATGACTTTTTTTGGAGTAACTTATCCAACAGTGATCGTTATAGGGACACATGTTGTGTACTTGCACAAAGTAGATAAAACAGACTATTTCCTTGTAAAAGGGAATATACTTGACCCTCTCTGTGAAATCCAGGCTAAAGACTCAATCTAATTATGAGATAATAAGCATCAAAGTTTGATTTCAACCATTCATTTCACATGGTCTTAGTCAATATTAAAGATATCCATGTTACATTTTCACAGAATGTTCTTTACCTTATGACGTATGATTTTATGTAGAAAACAGTAAACCACCAAAAGATCACTTTAGCTGGGTTTTCAAAGCCAGGGTCACATATTTGACCAAAAATGCACTAAGATGTTATACAAGTCTTTCATGACAAAAGGAAAGTTACTCCAAGGGGGAAAGTTTTATTGGAATTCTATCCTAAAGAACGTTAACTGGAGACTGTTACTCTACAAATTTCGTATTTCAAAAAAGTAAGATAAATTCATTTAAAAATCTTGCATAAAATTTACCCAGACAATATTTTACTCTCGAAGTTTATAAGAAAACCTATCCATGTTTTTGTTGAACTTACAATTCTAAGTTGAAACAGCTTGTACATCACATAATGATCAAAATGCTCAAACATACGGTGGCCGAGAAGTGCAGAACAAATCACAATTCTGAAAACAAAATAACAAATTACAAACGCAAATGCAAGTCTAAAAAACAAAATAATTCAGAAAACACAACAACAATTCAGAAAACATTATAACAAGTCAGAAAACACAATGACAAATTCGAAAACAAAATAAGTCAGAAAACACGACAAATCCGAAAACAAATTAACAAGTCAGAAAACTCAAGGACAAATCAGACAAACCGGAAGAGGTAGGTATAGTTTGAGAAGGCGCCATTGGTTTGGGATTACTCACCGCTGACTGGACGAGACATCTGTCAATCAACGTATACAGGGAAGAACCAGCCGAAGAACAGCAGAGTCCTGGTAGAAAGTTCGGAGATGGTATTAAAGTAGCTCAGTTTAAATGTATTGTATGAATTGCCCTTACTATAGAATAGGCGATAATAGGCGGGTTCGATCCCGTAAGAAATATATCGTGATATAAATTTTGGCCATATCGTCCAGCCCTAATGGAGAGCTTATTTATTCAGCTTTCAGATGATGAATAAATCTCAATTTATAAAAATGGACCCTTATGACTGGTTTTGTGCTCCAGGGTCACACATGATTTTTTTAAGGGTTGAAACTCATGAAACCCACTTGGAAATATTGTACAATATCATTAAGTCTATTCATGACAATTAAGCACTCTCATTAATGTAGTTGTCAAAACCATATTATTTAAATGAGCATTTTATATTTATATAATTATATAAATAAGTATTTCTGTATCACTGCATTACTTTTGTAATTTATAACCTGTAATTTAGTGTCATTTTATTATTATTTATTAAAACCTAATGTTAATTTAATGTTAATTTGTTCTAATGTTAATTTTTTTTTTATTAAAAAGTAAAAGGATTATGATAATGTGTTAAATTGCCATGAAAATAGCATCACGATGGAAAAATATGGTTCTAAAATAGGCTGTTTTCTTCATGCGATATAGAATTACAGTACTTATTTTTATTCTGACGTGTTTTCATTAGATTCACCCAAAGAGACTGTGTGTCCGTCATCACAGGGTTTGTGTTTATGTGTATTTTACAAGTCCTGATATGCAATTTGTGAGAGTAAAGTTCCTTTGTGAAAACACTAGTTTCTGAAAAGTTTGAAATTTGATGAAAACCTAGACTTCTCACACTTGGTATTTTCTCTACATGCAGTTTAAAATGCAGATTTATTATAGCTGATCAATGTTTTGCAAGAGAATAGGGAGGTGAATTAAATTTGCAAAGCGTCATTTTTGCACCTGCATAACATGACAAAATGACATTGCAAAATAATTAATTTTCAAGTATGTTTAATGAAATGTAATTAATGCGAACATCTTAAGCATAGTGAATAATTTTCTTCAAATGGATGCACTTCGGTGTCATGAGCGTTGCCACAAAAACAAACAATTTCCATGTTGTAACGTTGTTATTTCACAATTTCGGTAATTTTGGCGAGAGGTGAGCGCAACATTAGAGAGAATGAAGGGCATTGCTTCACAGAACAAAATTTCATAATAAAGCAATTGACAAAAAGGTTAATCTATAACCACAAGAGCAAGAACAAATGCAATAGAGTCTATAAAACGATTCCTACACAAACACAAGAACATTCCAGACAAGACATTGAGAGAAACAGCCAACTGACTCCTGAAGAAAACAATCCCCAGTCACACCTGAGCTCAAGCTCATGATTAAGTGTACATGTGCCAGCCAGTGACTCATGGGTATTAAAATCTCCCGTCAGCAGCAGAAGAACCTCCAGAGACGCTCAGAAAAACCAGTGTGTGTGTGTGTGTGTGTGTGTGTGTGTGTGTTTGGGCCCTGAAGATCTGTCACACTCCTCCAGAGGCCACAGCGAGTTCAACATTCAGAAATACACCTTCAGGTCCACAATATCTATCATAACAAGAGCACAGTAAACTCAAGACATATAGGCTAGAACGCAGAGGTCCCCAGCTAAAAATATTGATTTTGATAATTTTTTGCTGTTGAAAGTAGTACATGAATGAAGAAGAAAAGGCAAAACATTAAATATCATGGATGTATTTCCACTCAGTAATCCACTATTTTGTAGAAGGGGATCAAAATGACAATTTGAAAATGTGTATAATTTAACAATTTGCACTGAGATCACTATATACACACAGGATTGAACCATATAAATGAGGATAGCAAAAGAAAAGTTTAGGAACCAGGATGTGAAAGTATATTGAGAGTACTGTTAATACTTCTCAAGTTACAGTCATGCAAACTTTGGAAAAATAATATTTGTGGCACTCGGATAGGTGTGTTATATGCAATCATTTTGACAGAGGGAAACAATGTATATTTCTATTTTCAAAATTATTTGTTCTTCAGACATTCCTTTTTTAAAGAAACAAGCATCAGCTGTATGCAAAGTGACGCATATTTGGTTTTTGACCACTGAAAATGTGTACAATTTAACAATTTACTCCTGGAGACATTGGGATACCAATATCTCTGCTGAATTAGGGCATTAAAAATGAAGATAGCAAAAGAAAAGTGTGTTAAGAACCAAAATCGGTAACACTTTACAAAAAGGTTCATTAGTTAACATGAGCTAAGAATGAACAATACTTCTACAACATTAATGTTAATTTTAGCATTTACTAATGCATTATTCAAAATCACAAGTTGTGTTTGTTAACATTAGTTAAGGTCATATGATGCAATTTCAAGTTTTCCTTTCTCTTTGGAGTGTTACAAGCTCTTGGTGCATAAAGAAGATCTGTAAAGTTGCAAAGACTAAAGTCTCAAATCCAAAGAGATATTCTTTATAAAAGTTAAGAGTCAGCCACACCTACCTAAAACGCCTCGTTCTAACACGCCCCCACATATCTACGTCACTATGTGGGAAGATTTGCATAACACCGCCCAAATGTTCACGCAAAGAAAGAAGGCGTAACTTTTATTCTCGCTGTAGTATTGTTTCCACCGCCGCCGCATGTTGTGAAGGCGCTGTGTGTTTCGTTGTGAAAGCGAAGCTACTTTGTTTGGTCTTCCAAAAGAGGATGATATCTGCTTCGTCATGCCTGGAGCTGATCCGTCTTGTCTTTTTCTTGCAGGACCCTGTACATTATAGTACTAAATTAGTTTTAATCATTAAATCACCACCACAGCTTCCTGTCTCCATCGGCAACACGCACGATTTGTGTCGATTGGTATCGGAGAGTGCAAGTGAAGATTGCAAGTGACTTCATAATTTAGTTTCTTTTTTCTTGTCTTCACCACCTGGCTAGTGTTGTAAAATGTTGAGAGATTCAAACAAAAAGAATAAATAAATAGAACAAAATAAAATAAAAATAAAGACTGCAAGTGACGTCACTAGTGGAAGTGCAAGTGTCTGAGAGTGCAAGCACCAGGCTGCTGCCAGACCCTTCTCAAATATTCAGATGTGTCCAGCACATTTTATGGAGGACTGTTTCCTGATCCTGGGAGAGTAGACTACAATGCCGGCTGTTCTGACTCACAGACTGTAAGTAAGTTTTTTATATTTATAGAATTTGCCACTGACGATTCAAACGCGAGTTTTGAGCAGTGTAGAGTAGCACTTGTTGTTTGTCATTTCTCCGATCACAAATGCAGACATGGTTTTTTGTTTATGCAGCGCGATGCAACACAACGTGTAAAAAGACAGAATAAGTCATTATAATCAGTAATTATGTCTCCACTGGATGCAACAAATGCCTCGTTTATAATGGGTTTTAATGTTTTTGTCGCGTCGCTCCGGCCGGACACGGCATCATCACAGTATGGTGAGGGGCGTAACATTTCCGTCACACGCTTGAGGGATTCAGCCAATCACAACGCACTGGATAGCTGGCCAATCACCGCACACCTCGCTTTTCTCAGACCGATGAGCTTTGTAAAAATTGACGTGTTTCAGAAAGGCGGGGCATAGAGGAGAAACAATAATGTACAGTATGTGGAAAATAATGTGTTTTTGAACCTTAAACCGCATAAACACATTTCATTACCCCAAATACATAAAATAATGTTCTTTTTAGCAGCATCATATGACCCATTTACAGTTGCACTGTGAACTAACAATGAACAAGGATTAATAAATACAGTAATAAATGTGTTGATCATTGTTTGATCGTGTTAGTTTATCACTTAACTCATGTTAACAAATGACACCTTGTTGTAAAGTGTTACCCCAAAATCTGAAAGCATATCTTTAATACTTCTTGAGCAACAGGCATGCAAACTTTGGGGGAAAACACTCTAAAGAGAAAAATGCTTTTTCACCCATTTTTCAATGGTCACCATTGGCATATAATATAACAAGTATTGCTAAAGTCAACAGATTACGATGCAATGATGCTGCCATCTTTCTAAAGTCATTATTCACCCTGTAAGTTGGCTCTGACTCTCAGGTGAAAATTGACCTTTTGGCCCCGCTCTACAAAATAGTGGATTACTCAGAAAATATTCATCTATAACATTTAATATTCTGGTTTTCATCACTATTTATGCGTGTCTTTCTTCCGAAGAAATACTAACAGATCCAAAAGTTTTAGCAGAGGAAGTTTCTGAAATTCGCTTGATTTGACACGGAATGATCCAACAGCGATTGCAACCAATTTTACTTTCCTAACGTGACTTAAAGAAGTGAACACTGGCAGTTATGATTTCATCTTGTCCTCAGATTGTTCTCCAGCACAGATGAGTGTGTGAGTGCATGGCTGAGTAAACACGCGTGAGACTGAGACAGCATCACCCTGAGGCTGAACTCATGCATCTGAACAGATCTCTGCTGCTTCACAGTGCAGCACTTCTGTTCAGCGTCTCTGAGAATTCAACTCTTTTACAAATAAATGCAGCTTTTATGTTCTATTTTTATGCAGTGATGCTCTTTGTACTGGTGCCACTTATTCCTGCTGGTCTGGCTGAACATTGCATTTTTATTCTAATTCACAACCATTTCCACTCCAAAACATATTTAGACCTAAATGTAAGATTTGTGTATATGAATTAGGGTTGCAAAGGGGTGGAAAATTTCCAGGAAATTTCCGGAAATGTTCCAAAAATCCCTGGAATATTCAAAAAATAAAATCCTGGAAAGTTTCCAAAATTTACTGGAAATGTTCCACCTTTTTGCAACCCTAATATGAATTGCATACAACATTTTCATGCATTTGAATTGCAGAGTTTTAACAAACAAACAAACTATTCAAATTAATGTGATGCATATTTTTCATGTACGTCAGTGAAACATGTCAGATGTAGGCCTAAAGATTTTTTGTATACAATCAGAGAATTTAGTTTTATTTGCATGCTTTGGATTTGTTTTTTTCATTTATATTGAATAAATAAATGTATTTATTAATTTATTTATTGCAAGTTTCCAAATTTGCTTATTTTATTCACATTTGGCAGTTTATTTAATTATTTATTTGCAGGTTTTTTATTTTATTTCTTATTTTAGTTTTCACATTTGCTTTTCCTCGTGCTGTCATTGCCTTGTTTCTCCTTCTAATAATTAAAACCAAAGCAATGAAAATTATGTCATTATTTACTCAGCTACATGTCATTTAAGGTGAAATTTTTCAGTGAATAACAGTTTAAAAGGTTTAATTTCATGCCTTCAAAAGTGCTTTTTTTCTCTTTCTGGAGCTTAAAGGGATAGTTCACCCAAAA
>NW_015505471.1:296235-298735 GCF_001515645.1 Sinocyclocheilus grahami
ACAAACCGATCGTTTCGTGTCTTAGGACATCAATGTGTCGTCACGAGCCGCAGGGTTTAATTTGGATTTGTCTGTGCATGTTTTTTTTACTCTCATAGATTTTGTTACCATTGCCATGCATTATACGACTGATAGACTGCAACGGCTGGAGTTAAAAATCTTCGTTTGTGTCTACTGAAGAAACAAAGTCACCTACATCTTGGATGCCCTGGGGGTAAGCAGATAAACATCACATTTTCATTTTTGGGTGAACTATCCCTTTAAAAGCCACTGCTGAACTTCCACTTTCTCTGAATGAAAACAGAGACTTATTTTTCATAAGCAATGCCAACTCTGTTATCATTTACTCAGAATTTTTGTTTTAGTGAATAACAGTTTAAAATGTATAATGTTATGCCTTCAAAAGTGCATTTTTGTTTTTTCTGGAGCTTAACAGCCACTGCAGACCTTACACTTTCACTGAATGAAAACAGAAAGCAGAGAGGATTGGAAATTGAGCATCTCCTTTTGTTTTCCAGAGAAAGACATCCAGCCATGGTGGTGAGTAAATAATGACAGAATATTTATTTTTGGCTGAGCTGTTCCTTTAACAGCAAGCAGATGACTTGATTTTGACATCTCATGCAAATAAAGCATCAGAATAGCAGTGCAAACACGAGTTGAGGGTGTTGGGTTGAGCAGTGCAAACACACCCATCCGCTGCTTAACGCAGAACGAAGCGCAAAGAAAGACAAACAGACGCACTGAACGCGCAAAAGCGCACTTTCCCTTTCAGATGCATGCATGAGTTGCATTGTGTCAGAAGCAGAGCTCTTCCTCACCGAGCATGGAGAAGATGAAGTCCTTGGCCGTGTGGATCTCGAGCGCTCGCTGGTCGTCATACTCGCGCTGCTCGTGCTTGCTGAACTCGGCGATCAGCCGGTTGAGCTCCTCGATCCTGGCTCCGGACCTGAAGTCCAGCTCGGGGGCCTGCGGGACGAGTTTGGTGCTGCTCGGGGTGGCGGTGGGGCTGCTGCCAGCTGAACCAGCCCGGCTGGAGAGCGCAGGCGCCGCCATGTTCGCGAGGAGACGGTGAACCGGAGCCGCGGAGCGCAGGCGCTGCGCTGAAGCTGGAGGCGGGATGATGCGCAGCTGCGGACGCACACTGATTTATTTTATTTTATTAATATTATTTTTTAGACACGTGCTAAAAACTATGGAGGGCCAAATTACTCAAAATTAAATCATTAAATAAATGTTGAAATATATAAATAAATCGTTAAGTACATAATTAATTAATTAAATACATTCATATTTATATTCAATACATTTATATTTAATAATATTTATTTATTTCTGTGTAAATCCACATTTTTATATTTATTCACTATTTATTTATTTATTCATTCATTTAATTAATTATGTATTTATTTCCTCCACATTTAATTTTCTGGGGGTTTGCACATTTGTGTTTATTATATTTTTATTAATTGTATGAATTTCTACTTTTGTCAAAATGAATTTATTTATTTATTTGCATGCTTGCACATTCGTTTATTTTACTCATTTATTTTTGTAGCAGGTTCTGCGTTTTTTAAATATATTTATTTGTATTATTTAACGATTTTTTAGTTTATTTCTTAATTTATTTATTTATATATTTTGAGAATTTGTTCATTTTGTAAACCCTGCCACATAAATAGTGAATAAAATGTTTTTACAAATTCCCAAACGTGCAAATAAATAATATGAATGTGCAAGCATGCAAATAAACAAATAAAATAACTCTGACAAAATAGAAATTAATACAATTAATACAAATATAATAAAAACTAATGTGCAAACCCTGCCACATAATTAGTGAATACAAAATTTACAAATTCCCAAACGTGCAAATTAATTAATTAATAAAAAAACGTCAATACAAATAAAATAAAAGCAAATGGGGCAAATCTGCCAAAATAATAAATGAATAAAAATAAACAAATGTGAAAGCATGCAATTACTAAATTAAATGAATGAGTAAAAAACTACCACAAATGAGTAAACTAAACAACTGCAAATAAATGAATGAATTAACTGTACAAACACTTCGAAATATAATACATCAAAATAAATAAAACAAAATAAATAAACGCAAAGCCTTCCCAATAACATATTCATAAAAATAAACAAATAGGCTATTTAAGCATGCAAATATATCAAAATCTGATTTTTGCAAGCTTTGTCAAATGTTTAATTCGGCTAAATGTATATGAATTAGAATTCAAATGCTTGTTGATTTTCTTTGAAAAGAGAAACATATTCAGAGGTCTCGATAACATCTTGTCAAAGGCACAGATTGAGTGTCAGCACGCGTCCTCCTCCAGCAGGCGCCGCTGTGGGCACGCTCTCAGCCGGAAGCGGAAGCGGAAGGGGAAGCAGCGGCTGCATGATCGCAGTGGGGTCGCAGCAGTGATGATGGCGGTGAGGGCTTCAGTGTTCAGAAGGGTTTCAGAGGACATCAGCAGCACACACTACC
>NW_015505471.1:301235-307740 GCF_001515645.1 Sinocyclocheilus grahami
ATATATATATATATATATATATATATATATATATATATATATATATATATATATATATATATATATATATATATATATATATATATATATATATATATATATATATATATATATATATATATATATATATATATATATATATATATATATATATATATATATATATATATATATATATATATATATATATATATATATATATATATATATATATATATATATATATATATATATATATATATATATATATATATATATATATATATATATATATATATATATATATATATATATATATATATATATATATATATATATATATATATATATATATATATATATATATATATATATATATATATATATATATATATATATATATATATATATATATATATATATATATATATATATATATATATATATATATATATATATATATATATATATATATATATATATATATATATATATATATATATATATATATATATATATATATATATATATATATATATATATATATATATATATATATATATATATATATATATATATATATATATATATATATATATATATATATATATATATATATATATATATATATATATATATATATATATATATATATATATATATATATATATATATATATATATATATATATATATATATATATATATATATATATATATATATATATATATATATATATATATATATATATATATATATATATATATATATATATATATATATATATATATATATATATATATATATATATATATATATATATATATATATATATATATATATATATATATATATATATATATATATATATATATATATATATATATATATATATATATATATATATATATATATATATATATATATATATATATATATATATATATATATATATATATATATATATATATATATATATATATATATATATATATATATATATATATATATATATATATATATATATATATATATATATATATATATATATATATATATATATATATATATATATATATATATATATATATATATATATATATATATATATATATATATATATATATATATATATATATATATATATATATATATATATATATATATATATATATATATATATATATATATATATATATATATATATATATATATATATATATATATATATATATATATATATATATATATATATATATATATATATATATATATATATATATATATATATATATATATATATATATATATATATATATATATATATATATATATATATATATATATATATATATATATATATATATATATATATATATATATATATATATATATATATATATATATATATATATATATATATATATATATATATATATATATATATATATATATATATATATATATATATATATATATATATATATATATATATATATATATATATATATATATATATATATATATATATATATATATATATATATATATATATATAACAGATTCATCCCATCATTATTATATTATAATGTAATATATTACATCTTTAAATTTTACCCTGGACCACAAAACCACTCATAAGGGTCATTTTTTAAAGATGAGAAGATTTGAAGATTTTGATTTGATTTTTGGCATAAAAGTAAAATCAATTTTAAGTTTGACCCATACAATGTATTGTTGGCTATTGCTACAAATATACCCCAGCGACTTAAGACATATTATACATTGAATGATCCAGATAAATCATGACAGATAAAATCAAGTCCCTCCCACATTATTCCACTCGTAAAAACTTCATTACATTATTGAAAATAAATGCATTGCTATATTGTTTATAAGTTCTCTCAAGGTTACTTTTATCAAACAAGTCTTTATAAATTAAGATAACATTTTTGGGTTGCTGTGTTTATTTTTTTGATTGAAAAAATCAATAATATTCGATGATTATTTTGCTCCAAATAGATTCACTCTTCAGACACAGCAGAGGTGTGGCTTCCGCAAGGTAGCGAAGAAGGTGGAGCCAAAGAAGGGTGTGGCAGAAGAGGCGGAGCAAAATGAAATCCTACACAAGAAGGGCGTGGCTCCTGCTCCAGACCCGCCCGCCCCACATGTACCCACCCGGTCATTTGGCAGACTGGTCAAACCATTTGTCTTCACCATAGGGGTAGGTATATTTTGCTTACACATGGCAGGCCACGTTCATGAAATATGCAGAAACACTTTCTGTGTAAATCCACATTTTTATATTATTATATTTAATTAAATTCAGTTCAGTGGCACAGTTAAAATATAAAGGGCCAGTTTTACTAAACAGGGCAAATTAGCGCAAGAGCGCAATTCCAAAAAGAGCACCGATGGGAAATTTCTGCAGGTGATTTACTAACAACGTGCAAATTAAAGAACTCTCATTTACATATCGACCAACGCAATATGCCAAGAGCAGCGCAAATAAGCGTAGTTGCAAATAAAGAATAAAGAAGCCACAGTACGTTGAAAAGAACTTGAGGCCAAAAAATGAAGGTTTGCTAGAAGTTTTGATAGACCTCCTAGTTGAGGGTTCGAAGTCGTCTTTTATTTCCTGAAGCAAATTAAAAAATAACATGGCTTGGCAAATGATATGTTTGGACAATGTGTAATTTAATCTGGATTGTGATCTGGTTTGTGCAGTTATTTAATCTGGATTCTATTCTGGTTTATGCCGTTATTTAATTATTCTGATCTGGTCTATGCAGTTATTTAAGCCGAATTCTGATCTGGTTTATGCAGTAATTTAATCTGGATTGTGATCTGGTTTGTGCAGTTATTTAATCTGAATTGTGATCTGGTTTGTGCAGTTATTTAATCTGGATTCTATTCTGGTTTATGCTGTTATATAATTATTCTGATCTGCTTTATGCAGTCATTTAATCTGAATTCTGATCTGGTTTATGCAGTAATTTAATCTGAATTATGATCTGGTTTGTGCAGTTATTTAATCTGGTTTATGCAGTTATTTAATTATTCTGATCTGCTTTATGCAGTAATTTAATCTGAATTCTGATCTGGTTTATGCAGTAATTTAATCTGAATTATGATCTGGTTTGTGCAGTTATTTAATCTGGTTTATGCAGTTATTTAATGATTCTGATCTGCTTTATGCAGTTATTTAATCCGAATTCTGATCTGGTTTATGCAGTAATTTAATCTGGATTGTGATCTGGTTTGTGCAGTTATTTAATCTGGATTCTATTCTGGTTTATGCCGTTATATAATGATTCTGATCTGCTTTATGCAGTTATTTCATCCGAATTCTGATCTGCTTTATGCAGTAATTTAATCTGAATTCTGATCTGCTTTATGCAGTAATTTAATCTGAATTGTGATCTGGTTTGTGCAGTTATTTAATCTGGATTCTATTCTGGTTTATGCATTTATTTAATGATTCTGATCTGCTTTATGCAGTTATTTAATCCAAATTCTGATCTGGTTTATGCAGTAATTTAATCTGGATTCTGATCTGACAATGTATTTTTCAATACAAATTAATACGTGTGTAATAATAAAAATCCTCTCCCTTCTACCATGCACTTTCTTTTCTCTGCGGTGCCTCCTCCTAGCAACAACAACTGCAGCCATTTCAAGCACAAAACAGTTTAAGAAATGCTTTATTTGAGCGTTAAATAATGGTGCAAATACCAGTAATTTGACAAGCGCAAACGTTAATAAAACGCGTTGCGTGATTCATTTTAATACTCTCCTCCAATAAATTTTGTGTCTGAAAGGAAAACTCCTAGAAATGCATATTCGGTAAGTTCAGGCACAAAAATAACAGCACAAATTCGTCACTGCGCGTCTTTAGTAAATATTGACAGTACTATTTTAACGCCAAAAGGCGATTTGCGCTGGGGCAAGCTTTTAGTAAAACTGGCCCAAAGGGTTTTATATGCAATTTTGCACATTCATTATATTTGTATTCATTGTATTTCATGAATAAAGTCCAGTGTGTGTGGATTATAATCTTTTAGAATATCGTAATAACTCCAGCTCAGTTTACAGGTTGTTCATTCGGCGGAGCGGCGATATGGCAGTACGAAAGTCTCAAATCTCGTGTACAGGGTTATTTTGACGATGTCAAAGCAGACTGGCTGGAGAAGATACGGCCTCAGAAACAAGGAGATTTACGCAAGCAGGTGTGTGTCTGTTTAATGGACATTTATGTTTTTCGATGTGTGTTTTTAACAGACGTCTGTTGTTCTGCAGGTGAATCAATGGTGGAACACTTTAAGTGATGGACAGAAAACAGTCACAGGTCAGTGTGAATGACACAAACCAAATATAGCCATCCATATTACACAGATGAGCAGTTTAGATTGTGGAGACAATGTATTTAGTGTAGTTTTATTAAATAAACAGATACTGTCCATCTATTTCTCTGTGCACTGTTCCATCTGAACAAATCTCTCTCTCTCTCAGGCATCATTGCAGCGAATGCGTTGGTGTTTTGTTGTTGGAGAGTTCCTTCTCTGCAGCGCTCCATGCTCAAGTACTTCACATCTAACCCCTCCTCCAGTGAGTCAACTCATCTGTTTCGCTTTCATAATGTGCTGCATCTGAATAACAAATCTCTTTCAAGGTCAGTCTTGTGTACATTGCCTCAAAATGAGGAATTTTGTGTTGGATTGAAAAGGTCTGATTTACACTTTTATTGTACAGTCTGGCATGTTTTCAGGTTTCTCTGGTATTGGAAAGAGTTTTGTCCTGGATTTTTATATAGATTCTCAAATTGATAATGATGAGTCATTTGCAAACTGAGTAAAAAATGAATGTAATATATTAATTTGCATTATGCACAAAATTTCTGGTAGCATAACTGGTAATACTACCGGTAATCAGAAACTGCAATTCAGAGTGTTATACTTTATACTTTAATTGAAGATAAAACATTTTTGTTATTTAAAATGAAGATGAAAAAAAAAAAGAGAGAGAGAAAATAAACTACTAACTTACTAACTCGAAAAAACTCAAATTTAATAAAAAAAAGAAAAGAAAATATTTTTAAAAACAAAAACTTATAAGAAAAATGACAAGAATACAACAACATAACATGAATTGGTTTATGCTGTAATTGGATCTGGATTCTGGTCGGGTTTTTTAGTACCGTATTGGCCCGAATATAAGACGACCCTGATTATAAGACAACCCCCCTTTTTCCAGATGTACCTTTTTAAAAAACAAATCTTGTTTTTTTTCTCAGTAAAACACATTTTGTCTTCAATTATTTTCATATTGCATATTTTTCCTATTTAAATTTTTGTTTTGAAAGTATGGTAAAAACTGGTAAAATGTACCAACAATCACATTTAAAAAATATACACTTTTTGATATACCATAAAAAAAAATAAACAGGTAGCCCATCTGAATTAGGACATTTAGGCTATCCATCTAATAGTAGCCCACCAAAATCTTATTAACAGTAGAAGTTAAATCTTACTGTAGTCTTCAAATCTGGGTACTGTCTTACGTTTTAAAATCACAAAGAGAGTTTGGTCCCATCAGGCTAACGTGACAGTCACGACTCATGCAGCTGTAAGCTTTTCTTTCTCTTTTGTTTTTACTCGCGGTCTTTACAACACGCATTACATTACGTATTTCATGGCACACTCGTTTTATGCGTATTTGGCGCCACCTATTGTTGTGGGTGTATTATTGACATGTCAAAGTCTAGACCCTGAATATAAAACGCCCGCGATTTTTCAGATGTATTTCCAAGAAAAAAACATCGTCTTATATTCGGGTCAATACGGTAATTTAATCCCTATTCTAATCTGGTTTATGCAGTAATTTAATCTGCATTCTGATCTGGTCTATGCAGTTATTTAATCCACATTCTGATATGGTTTCTAATATAATTTAATCTGCATTCTGATCTGGTTTATGCAGTAATTTAATCTGAATTGTGATCTGGTTTGTGCAGTTATTTAATCTGGATTCTAATCTGGTTTATGCATTTATTTAATATGGATTCTAATCTGGTTTATGCATTTATTTAATGATTCTGATCTGCTTTATGCAATAATTTAATCTGGATTCTGATCTGGTTTGTGCAGTTATTTAATCTGCATTCTGATCTGGTTTATGCAGTTATTTAATCTGAATTGTGATCTGGTTTGTGCAGTTATTTATTCTGGATTCTAATCTGGTTTATGCATTTATTTAATATGGATTCTAATCTGGTTTATGCATTTATTTAATGATTCTGATCTGCTTTATGCAGTAATTTAATCTGGATTCTAATCTGCTTTATGCAGTAATTCAATCTGCATTCTGATCTGGTTTGTGCATTTATTTAATCTGGATTCTAATCTGGTTTATGCATTTATTTAATGATTCTGATCTGCTTTATGCAGTTATTTAATCTGGATTCTAATCTGCTTTATGCAGTAATTCAATCTGCATTCTGATCTGGTTTATGCAGTAATTTAATCTG
>NW_015505471.1:307786-340894 GCF_001515645.1 Sinocyclocheilus grahami
TCACCCTGTAGCCCAAGACTGGTTGCCCACTGAAGCTAAGCAGGGCTGAGCCTGGTCAGTACCTGGATGGGAGACCTCCTGGGAAAACTAGGTTGCTGCTGGAAGAGGTGTTAGTGAGGCCAGCAGGGGGTGCTCACCCTGTGGTCTGTGTGGGCCCTAACGCCCCAGTATAGTGACGGGGACACTATACTGTCAACAAGCACCGTCCTTCGGATGAAACGTTAAACCTGACTCTCTGTGGTCATTCGAAAAGAGTAGAGGTGTGACCTCGGCATCCTGGCCAAATTTGCCCATTGGCCTCTGATCATCATGGCCTCCTAACAATCCCCATATCTGCTGATTGGCTTCATCACTCTGTCTCCTCTCCACCAATAAACTGGTGTGTGGTGGGCGTTCTGGCGCACTATGGCTGCCGTCGCATCATCCAGGTGGATGCTGCACACTGGTGGTGGATGAGGAGATCCCCCCCGACAATGTAAAGCACTTTGAGTGCCTAGAAAAGCGCTATATAAATGTAATTAATTAATTAAATCTGGATTCTGATCTGGTTTATGCAGTAATTTAATCTGGATTCTGATCTTTGCACTGTTATTTAATCTGGATTGTGATCTGGTTTCAGAGGTGCTGTGTTGGCCCATGCTGCTGTCCACATTCAGTCACTATTCTCTCTTCCACATGGCGGCCAACATGTACGTACTGTGGAGTTTCTCTTCAAGCATCATCAACATGATGGGAAAAGAGCAGTTCATGGCGCTCTACCTCTCCGCAGGTCTGGGTCATTTAAGAGTTTTCAGATTTCCAAAACATCCTACACTCCTTAAATTCATCAGTGTTGTTGGATTTCATCTTTCTGTGCCCATATTCTCAGGTGTGATTTCTACGTTTGTCAGTTATGTGAGTAAAACAGCGATGGGTCGGTTTGGTCCATCACTGGGGGCGGTGAGTGTGTTTTCAGATTAAACATTTCAGGATTTCATCAGTGTTCATATGGATGTAGTGAACAGATTATTGCGTTGTGTCAGTCAGGGGCCATCATGGCCGTCCTAGCAGCTGTTTGCACCAAAATGCCTGAAGCCAAACTGGCCATCATCTTCCTCCCCATGTACACCTTCACCGCCGGAAATGTGAGTGTGTGTGTGTGAGTCTGTGTAAGAGATTTTTGTTGTTTTGGGTAGTAATGATGGCCACATTCTCATGATCTTCTCCTGCCAACAGGCTCTCAAGGCCATGGTCGCCTTGGATACCACAGGCTTGATTCTGGGATGGCGTTTTTTCGATCACGCAGCTCATTTAGGTGGAGCTTTATTCGGCATGTGAGTGATTTGTCCCTACTTTCGCGTACGTTTAGATCAGTCTAGATGTTTTTGAAAGGAGAAAGTGTTGTTATTGTTAACAAGAACTATTAAATATTGTTTTCGTTAATTGAAATAAAGCTGAAATGAAATAAAATGTAAATATTAGATGAAAAACTTGAAGTGAAAATTAGAAATGTTGCCTTAGCAACTAAAAATAAATAAAAGTAAAGTAAAAAATAAATTAAAGCTGAAGGAATAAATATATATATATATAAAACAGAAACAAATAAAAATGGCAAAACATAATGAAATGACTAAAATTAAAATTAAACTAGAGGTGTGCGATATATATCGTCTGCGATAATATCGTAATTGTTGTTTTAACGATGTGCAATTTGACATTATCGAGTATTTTGCAAAAACCAAACAAAACACCTACGGAGTGCGCGTACATTACGTGATGAAGTCTAGTGGG
Source organism: Sinocyclocheilus grahami (assembly GCF_001515645.1). Classification (NCBI taxonomy): domain Eukaryota; kingdom Metazoa; phylum Chordata; class Actinopteri; order Cypriniformes; family Cyprinidae; genus Sinocyclocheilus; species Sinocyclocheilus grahami. The sequence goes on from NW_015505471.1 coordinate 309,557, forward strand.
TTAAACAGTGCACGTGCGCATTTAGAGAGCGTTCTTTCACTGCATGATTCAGTCTATTAAAATGCATTAAGAAAGATCACAAAATTCAAGATATGGGGGCAGAAAATGTACATATTTATATAATTTCATATAGTTAAAATCACACAAAGTGTGACTTTTTTTTTCTTCTTCAAAAATACGCACGATTACAAATGTGATACTGATTTTATACAACAGTTCAATAAAAACAATAAGTTAATATTAAGAGACTTACATTTTAGACACCATATTGCCTGTTGTTTTGCTCTATTTCGCCAACCAAAAATCATTCCAAACACAGCCACAGCACTGTTGTGCGCCTCTGAGCAACATGACGCTGTTTCGTTCCTGAATGAATTAATCGTTTAAATGATTCGGTTCAATCGTAATGACTCACTTGTTTACAATGAGTTGCTGCCACCTACTGACGATTTTAATTTCACATTTAAAGTATCTATTCATTTTTTAAATAATTTCTTACATCAGTATTCAATGTTTTATGTTTAAAATATCAAAACATTATGCATTTGTAACTGCAGGTTAAAGCACTCCATGTCCCTCTGAGCTGAATTAAATAGTGTGTAAAAACATCTAAATGCCACTTCAGATGCAACTTCTGCAAAGATTAATTTTGTTGATACTGGTTTCATTTATTTGGGAACAGCCTAAATGTCTTATTATTCTAATTGACTGATAAAATGCAACAATTTGACTCAAAAGATGCACACTTTTAGCAGAAAATGGCTTTATTAAAGGTAAAAATGCCCATAAAATGTAAAAATCAATTTAAACTTATTATGAAAAGATTAATTTCTGTTCACTGATGTGAACTGACCACACAGAATGAAGAATATCAAAAACTGCAGCTGTCCATGGTAGTCAGATATCAGCACAAATAACACACTTGGCAAAATATCGTCTAATTATCATTATCAAAAATATCGAGATATATTATTTTTTTCAATATCGCACACCCCTAAATGAAACCCGAAAATATCAAAATAGAATATAATAAGTCAAAATACTAATACATATTTTAATAGTTTATAAATAATACTAATATAACACTGGCAAATTACTTGTACCACTGTTAATTCAGTATCATTAATATACTATTATAATTTTTGTTAATATTTGATAATACAGTATATAATATTTTATTTATTAGATTTTATTTTTATATTTGCGTTTATATAATGTTTTAGTAAATGTTTTGTTTTCTTGTATTCATTTTTTTGTCTATATAGTTTTTATAAATGTGTATTTATAAATTTTAGTTTATTTAGTTAGATTTTATTTTAGTACTTTAAGTTTAACTAAACAAAAAGGAAAAGCTGTAAAAAGTTTAAAAAAAACATTTTTTTTGCATTTGGTTTTATTTTAGTTAATGTTTATTTTATTTGAATTAGCAAAAAATTATTTTTATGGTTTTAGTTTGATATAATAACCCTGGTATGTAGTCACTCAATTCAATTCATTTGACATGCATTTTAACAGCAGGTGGCGTAAACATCGATTGGCCACTTGATGGATCTTTTTACCAGTTGTAAACATGTAAAGACAAGCATGTTCATTCTCTCTCTGTGTTTAATGTCTGTTTCTTCCTCTAGCTGGTACATCAGTTATGGTCATGAGCTCATTTGGAAGAACAGAGAGCCGCTGGTGAAGATGTGGCATGACTTCAGAACGAGAGGCCCGGGCACTGGCGGCAACGGCTCGATTTAGAGCCATGCATTAGAGTCATTCATTTTCATTCATGAAGAGAAAACAATTTGAGAAACGGACACAGACACGCTGACACAGATATTCATGCACTTGAAGCTCATGTTCTGTTTTGTATTCTGTGAGAGAGTCATAGAGTGAGGTCCGTTTCAGTCACAGTGATGTCCTTATGCTCCGCCTCCGATTTGAAATTTGAATCCAACTAACCCCACCCACTTGGTTAAAAATGCAAATGTATCTGGAGGGGCAGAGCTTCGGCACACAGCTCTAAGGACGTTATGCGTCTCAGTGACATTCAACATCATGTACAGAAACTTAAAAGTTTAAATAGTCTGTAACTGTCATTTTGAAAAATAAAATTATTATTTAAAATCCTGTTTTCTCTGTATGATCAGGTGCCAGCTTTGGTTTAATTTACTATAATTGTGTGTAATATGTTCTTTATTGTCTGAGTTTCAGATGAGACTTTGGTCCTTGTTAAATGTGAATGATTAGCCCTGTTTCTCTATAGCACACACACACCTACTCTATATGTCTCATCAGTAGAAACTGTTTCAGAGGTGTTTTCTCAGAGCGACCAAAGTTCAGTAACAGTCATGGTATCATAATGGCTCATGAACAATGCGTCTGTTTTCCACTTCCTCGTGTTTTCATGAAGTCACTGTATCGCTCGTCTCTTCCCGTGTTTCCCAGTTATCACTCGGAAACTTCCATCCCATCATTCTTTTCTCTCCCATTGTCACTCGTTTTGTTGTCTTCTGGTTTTTGTGTAATTAATTGCACAGTTTGGGTTTCATAAAGAAACATCCAGGTCATATTTCACCCCAAATTCACAAGAAATCTAAATATTTAGCAAAAATAAAGTGAAGCCTAATCACCTCCATGCCACGCCGAATTGAGGCAGTAATTAAAGCAAAAGGAGCCCCTACCAAGTATTGAGTACATGTACAGTAAATTAACATACTTTCCAGAAGGCCAACAATTCACTAAAAATGTTTTTTTTATTGGTCTTATGAAGTATTCTAATTTGTTGAGATAGTGAATTGGTGGGTTTTTGTTAAATGTGAGCCAAAATCATCCCAATTAAAAGAACCAAAGACTTAAACTACTTCAGTCTGTGTGCATTGAATTTATTTAATACACGAGTTTCACAATTTGAGTTGAATTACTGAAATAAATGAACTTTTCCACGACATTCTAATTTACTGAGATGCATCTGTATATTAGGCTTTTGTTGACAAATTGGCATTTTTCCGTTTTTTCCTGTTGTAAAAGAGTCTGGTTAAAAGTTCAAAAGCTTGTGGTCAGTAAGATTTTTATTTTTTGTTAAAGACATTAATACTTTTCAACAAGGATGCATTGATCAAAAGTGACAGTAAAGGCATTTAGAATGTTACAAAATATTTTCTTTCAAATAAATGCTGTTCTTTTGAACTTTCTATTCATCTGTGAATCCTGAAAAATTAAATGCATCACAGTTTCCACAAAAACATTGGGCAGCACAACTTTTTTCAGCATTGATAATAATCAGAAATGTTCCTTGAGCAGCAAATCAGCATATTATACTGATTTCTGAAGATCATGTGACACTGAAGACTGGAGTAATGATGCTGCAAATACAGCTGCGCATCACAGAAATAAATGACATTTTAACACCTATTCACATAGAAAACAGGTATTTTAAATATTGGAATAATATTTCACTTTTGATCAAATAAATGCAGTCTTGGTAAGCAGAAGAGATGTCTTTCAAAAGCACCCCAAACTTTTGAACATTAGTGTAGTTTGTAAATGATCTTTAAGCACTTGAGTGGAATAAAGCCTGGTGTTGTGTTTGTTGATAATGGCGTAATCGGTGTACTGTGAAGTGTGTGAAACAGACAGATGACCCTGAATCAAGAGATGAGTCTCATCTGGAAAGAAGGCCATCTCTCTGCCCCCTTTCTGTGTTTTGAAGAGGATTAGATTTTTTCAGGGTTATTGACCTAAAGCCAATATTAACACAGTGACACTCGCCCATCACTGCTGTCTCTCATATCGACGGGAAACCCTGCTCAAAAGCCACAGTTTCAGGGGAAACCTAACAAAATTATTCTTGATTATTAGGTCACAGTCCACTGGGAGCCAAACAGGTGTGTGTGAATATTCATTTTCATCAATATAATAATCTGTAGCAATTTCTGATTGTGCTTTGGGTCTAAACTGATGAATATTTGTCAGATATTCTGTTGTCAAGTTTTTATTATTATTTTTTTAATATCAGTGCATCTTTTGTTTTAAGTATGCAACTGCATTTAACTGCAATAAACAATTAATAAAAAACTGTATAGTAACAAAAATCTAATAAAAATGACAAAATTACTAAAGCAACTAAAATATAAACAAAAACTAATTTGAAAAATATGAATAAAAACTATAATAGTATCTCAATTATATTAAAATAACCTGAAAGGCTTTATTCATCATTATGAGTGAATCGCATTTTTATGCATGTTATTAGATAAATACATTTCTAAGTTAAGCACTGCATGATTTGCTTTTATTTCCCAAGAGTTTGAAGTCCAACGTTTGACCGGTCATGAATAGAACTTGTCTGAATTTCTCACTCTAGAAATACTTAAACGTGATATTAATAGTTTAGAATCACATCAACCTGACGAACCTTTATGCTGAAATAGTTCTTTGCAAGAGTTCTTTATGTAACATAACTTATAAAACAACATTACTGAGATGTTATTATTGAGAAAGTGTTTATTTTTTCTAATTTAATATCAAACTTTGATATTTTACCCCTTAAGGGAAGTCACATATGTAAAACCACTGCATGCACCGAATTCACTACATTTAGCAGTTTTATTCCTATATTTTGAAGGCTTCTATAGAGGGGTTTGTATATAACAAATGTGTTTTTCCAGCCTGATGAATCTCCATTTCTGGTTATGTTTGTGTTCTGGTGCTTCAAAGAACCCAGAATCCAATATACTGATGTGAAGAAGCATCTTTAAACAGCCACACAGCAAATTATGAACCCTATAAAGCAAAACCATAAGAACCGTCGAAGAACCTTCATTTTGAGAGTACGGTTTTGGTCAAAAGTTTGCATACACCTTGCAGAATCTGCAAAACGTTACTTGTTTTGTGAAAATAAAACTGCATGTTTTTTTTTATTTAGTACTGTCCTGAAACAAATATTTTACATAAAAGATGTTTACATATAGACCACAAGACAAAATAATAGCTGAATTTATAAAAATGACCCCGTTCAAAAGTTTATATACCCTCAATTCTTAATACTGTGTTAAATTTTGTTTAGTGATGTTTGTTCATGTGTCCCATGTTTGTCCTGAACAGTTTTCCAGCATCTTTTGCATATCTGAATCCTCTCCAGCATATGATATGATCTTTTCACACTGAGGACAACCGAGGGACTCATACGCACCTATTACAGAAGGTTCAAACATTAAGGGGTGAAAACCCGGAATCTAGTGGAATCTAAAGATCAGGGTAAGTTTGACTTATTTTGTGCTCTGGGAAATATGCAAGTATCTTCTGTAGCTTCTGAAGGGCAGTACTAAACGAAAAGCATTATGATATTAAAACTAAATTTACACATCTTATTCGGTTCAAAAGTTTTCACCCCCAGCTCTTCTTTCTGTAGCATTAGTGACCTTTTGAACCTTTAAACATATTTTATGTAAATAGCTTATTCAGGACAGCACTAAATAAAAAAATCCCTTCTATTTTGGTAAAATAATGAACCTTTTTCAGATTCTGCAAGGTGTGTGTAAACTTTTGACCACAGCTGTTTATGTGTTTGTTTGTGTGAATAGTCTCAGAATCTCTGGTTCAGGATGGCAGCGATGGTGTTTCAGCTGATGGGAATGTTTCTGGGAATCGTGGGCTGGTGTTTGGAGTCCAGCTCCACAAACTCAGCCGTGTGGAGGAAAGCCAGTCACGGGGAGGCAGTGGTGACGGCCAGCTCTCAGTTTGAAGGTCTGTGGGTGTCGTGTGCGTCTAACTCGCTCGGAGCCATTCACTGCCAGAGATTCAAGACCATCCTGGGCCTTCCAGGTGAGACACGCGCTCCACGTGGCCTTCGCTCGCATTACGTCACACTGCTGCTTGGTTTCAGTGATACAGTATCATGAGCGTTTTACTGTTCGCCTGTGGCTCAATCCTGTGACAAAACGAGGTTATACTAGTCATAAAAACTCACTCACACACACACCTTTACTCTAGAATACAGTACAGTTTTCTGCAGATGTGTCTCAAATGATTGCAGTTTGACTCTTGGGCAGAATTTAGAATTTAATCATTGAATTCTTTTAATTTATGGGTTCAGATTTGAATTGGCCAAAATCTACAGCAAGAAATTTAATTTACAGGAAGTGGATTTACTTTAAAAAAAAATTACTTGAAAAAAATGTTAACTAAAACCGTTTAAATCAAAGTTGAAATAAAATGAATATTGGAGGAAAAATAATAATAAAAATTAAAAAAACATGAATATTAGAAATGGTGTACGTGAAATACATAAGTTTAAGTACTAAAATTAAGATAAATAAATATATTTAAAAAATAATTAACAAAATTACAAAAGCACATAACAAAATGACTAAAAACCTAAACTAAAATGAAAACTGAAAATATAAAAATAAAAGATCATTCAAAATATTAATGAATACTGTAATCAAGGTTATTATAGTAAAAAAAACATACTTTATTTGAGCTAGTTGCCAAAGCAACATTTCTCTTTTTTGTTTAGTTTATCGTCAAATATCTAAACTGACTCAAACTAAATGAACTAAAAGTTATAAATGAAAAAAATGAATCAAAACAAACATATTTTATAAAAATACAAAACACGTATATTGTGTGGATTTGAGCCGTGTTACTCGATCATGTCGACGGGGGTTCAGCTGCTGGGGTTCTTGATGTGTTTGGGAGGCTGGCTGCTCTCCTTCGTGTCGTTGGTGAATGATTCGTGGCGCACGTCGACGTTTGCGGATCAGCTGATCACGTCTGTGTGGTACTATGTGAACCTGTGGCAGTCGTGTGCCGAGGGAAGCACCGGCGTCAGAAACTGCAAGCAGTTTGAGTCCATGCTGTCTCTGTCTGGTAACTCACACTAACTAGAGTTTGTGCTGTTCATTTTGAATTGGAAAAATTGATTGAGGGGATAAGGGCTCATGTAAGTTTAAACAAACTTACAATGAAAAAAATTATATTTAAAATTATTATTTACAAATATGTGACCCTGCCTGTGAAAACCCAGCTAAAGTCATTTTTTTGTCATCCAAATCATCCTTTATACAACATTCTGTGAAAATATAACCTTTATATCTTTAATATTGACTGAGTAAGGCCACGTCAAAGATTGAAGTCACAGTGAAATTAATGGTTGAAATCAAACTTTGATGCTTGTTATCTCATAATTAGATTTTGAGACTTCAGCCTGGATTTCACAGAGAGGGTCACATATCATCATGGCACAAATATTTAATTTAGTCAAATGTATCTTAAATAAAAAAAAATTAAAAATATTAAGAATAGACTTCATTTCGTGCACTATACAATTTTGTATTTCTTTTGCTTTTGATATTTACTGTAGGACTGTATCATTACCATGTTACTTGAATTCATCTTTCATTAGTTTTGGGTCAGATTTGTAATATTTTTGTGTCACCAAAATACAGTAAAAATTGTGAAATATTATTATAATTTAAAATAGCTGTTATCTATGTGTATATATTGTAAAAAATCAAACTTTGATGCTTGGCGCAGCTGTATTTTCAGCATCATTCCTCCAGTCTTCAGTGTCACATGATCTTCAGAAATCATTCTAATATGCTGATCTGCTGCTCGAGAAACATTTCTGATTATTATCAATGTTGAAAACAGTTCATATTTTAGTGGAAACTGTGATACATTTTATTTTTGAGGATTCTTTGATGAATAGAAAGTTCAAAAGAACAGCATTTATTTGAAATAGAAATCATTTGTCATATTATAAATGTCTTTACTGTCACTTCTCATCAATTTAATGCGTCCTTTAATGAATAAAAGTATTCATTTCTGACCCCAAACGTTTGAATGAAAGTGTGCTTCAAGAAAGAAAGAAGAAAAGTGTAAGCAATTATATTTAGCATTTTTGACATTATTTTCAACACAATGAAAAAAAAAACTTTTTAAATTAGAATAAATGAAATGCAGTTCAATAATGACAATTAAATACTTAGTTTAATATAATTAATTTAAATGAAAAAAAGCAATGTCAGAATTAAAATAATCACAGTGGTCTCAAGAACAGGCTTTACTTTCATGCAAAATATAATTAATTAATTATAAATTACATATTTTTTATTTTGCTTTTGGGGTGAAATATGACCTGGACTTAATAATATGGTACTTTGATATAAATTTTGCACTCTCAGAAAAAAGGTACAAAAAGCTGAAAGGTATGTTTTTGTACCTTATTTCCCTTTAAATGGTACATATTTGTACCTTAATGTGTACATTTGTATTTTAAAAGTACATATTAGTACCTCAAGTGTGCTTATTAGTACCTTTTAAAAGCAGTTTTTATCTTTTTTTAATGAGAGAAAACCATGCTATTGTCTTAATGTTCAAATATCATATGCATGAACAACAAACTTTATTACTACCATAATTGATACTCCCATGGTGCATGCACTCTTAGTCATTTGCATGTTTGCACGTAAATTACTGAAGCATATGGAATGTGTTTCTGATATGATTGCTGTGATGTCCAGTACATGTAATGTCCAATACAGTTTTTCACCGTATATATTAGGGGAATTTACCGTTAACCATTTAACAGGTTTTTACTGTAGCATTTTTACAGTCTTTTACTGTTAAATTCTCGGTCATTTTTTACAGTGTAGATTTAACCCTGTAAAGTCTGACATATGAAACAATAGTCTAAAAACAGTTTTGAAGCTGAAGAGTTTATTGAACCTTCAGACAAAATATTTAAAAAGAGTGTGCATATGTGTTTCTGATGAGTATCATATTTGATCCATCAGGCTTTTATGGCTCATATAGCCTGATATAGTGAGAAAACAGCTCAGTTTTATTCAGTTGTGGTGCAGATGCTGGTTTATATGATGTTTGAAATGTAAATCAGTGATATCTTTATAACAGTGTAGCAGATACTTACATAAAATGATCTAAATATCAATGGTCGCTCTATATCTCCAATAACATGTTTTAGTAAGATGAGATTGAAATGATCCAAACATATAATGCAATGCAATCCAATGCTGATTGAGAGCTGAAGAAATAACTGCTCCTCAGAAGATGTGAGATGTTCTGGAGGCTTGTGAAGATCATTCCTCCGCTGAGGAACAGTGAAAGTAAAGCTTCTGGAAACAAACGCTCCTCAAAAGATCCTGAGGATCAGATTTGAGACTCTAAAACATGATTGATGGAGAATCAAGTAAAGCTGAGCTGCTTCAGTCCAGAAAGTGTTCATCTGGAAATATGACTGCAGTTATTCAGACCTTTACTTGATAAAAATCAGTCAAGATTTGACAACAGAAAGACACATGAAGTACAACTACACTAAAAGAGCTTTTACGTGATAAAAAAGTCTAAACTATCAATCAGACGACAGGAGGCATGGAGTTGATTGTGTCACACAGTAAAGTTTGATCATTTACAGGCCTTAGATGAATATGACTTTATGGTTTTATAGGGTTAAAACACACTTTTGGGCTTGGATTATCTTGTAAATGCCAATAAACACGCTCGTGTGTGTGTCTGTTTGTGTTTGTGCGTGTGTGTCTGTGTCTTGGCTGTCTGTGTTTGTGTGTCTGTGTTTGTGTGTCTGTGTGTGTGTCTGTTTGTGTTTGTGCGTGTGTGTCTGTGTCTTGGCTGTCTGTGTGTGTCTGTGTTTGTGTGTGCAGGAGGAGATGGCGGGCCGTAGAGTCGAGTGTTTGTGGAAACGTCACGTTGTCGAGCAGCTGAAGCAGAGAGACAGAGTTCAGCGTCAGGCCTTCGAGGAGATCATACACCAGTGTAAGACACATGCACGTTTATTTAGTTATTTGTTTGTTTTCTTTGTTTTTTTCTTCGTTTAATTAGTTGGTTATGCTGCGTTCAAGTCCTCATGGGAAGTTCGTACTTACGAGTTGACAAGTCGTAATAATGACGTCAGGCACGTTCAAGTCGCTTTGGTCTGAACAAGATGGCAATTTAACTTTCCTACATAAAATTCAAAGATTTTTTTAACTATAGTACATCTGCAAAATGAGGAATAAGGAATGTGCATTATTGTGTTTTCGTTTTTTCTGTTTTTATTCAATTTATGAAGGCGATAAACTGAATCATTATATATTCTATCTATATATTTATATATAATTATACAATAATATAATATTTTTTAACTAATAACTTATATAGATTTAATTTTACATTGCAAAAAATTAATCATTTAATTTCAACAAATTTACCGTCAATACAGATGCTGCTATAGTCTTTGGCTGCGTCCATTGCATCCCACACGTTTTTTTGCTGACACGCCCCCAACTCGGAAACTCGGTGCTTAAAGAAAATTTCGAGTTTCACACTCGTAACAACGACTTTGTGGTGGCGTTCATGTGCGTTCAGCTCGTAAATACGATCTATCCGACATCACTTGAACGCACCATTATTGTTGTGTGAGATGGGATTAATTATTATTAGTAGTAATAGTAAATGGTTTTATTTTGTTGTTATATTATTTTAGTTTATTGAGATTGTTTTCTGCTTCATTATGGTAAATCTGAGGTCATTCTATTAAAGATGAACAAAATCTGAGAGAATATTGGGTTTAATTTATTTGGATCTTTTTTACTTTTAAATATTTAAACAATATTCCAAAAAATTCATGCAAATAAATATTTGTGGACATACTGTGAATGTATGACATAAATGTTTGTTTTATAGTCTTCCACCAATATGTGTTTTATGATGACCTAAACGAAAAATAACAAATATATATATATATATATATATATATATATAATATAATATCTTCTTTTACATTATTTTCCTCTCGGATATTATTTCAATACACAATTTCTCTATTTCTCTTTGTCTCCAGATAACCGGTTGTTGGAGAAGTCTGATCTTCAGGTTGTTTTTTCTGAACGTCTCCAGACCGAGAAATATGAGCAACAGAACAGACACGACCTCAGGTGCTCATGGGAAAACTTTCTCCATCAGTTCTGACTCAAACCACGTAATATAGAGCTCTGTGCCTGAAATATTGAGTTTAGTGACATCTTTTCTAATCCGTTTTAACATTAAAGGTGGGGTAAGTGATTTTTCAAAAACGCTTTAGAAAACTGATTCGGGCCGAATAGCAAAACAAACTCGTAGCCAATCAGCAGTAAGGGGCGTGTCTACTCATGATTTGGAGGAGAGAGCATGCAGTCCGAGCCGAGCGACAGAAAGATAGAGATGGCGGATAAAAACAAAAGAGGAAAACGTCTGCGGAACAAAAAAATGCTTCAGGCAAGAAGTAGGACCCGTGTAAATATCGGATCAGCTTTCCAGCGCTGGTGAGAACTCAAGGAGTGTTTTGTTTCTTCTCGATAGGTGAGTAACATCGTGTCTGCGCCGCAACAGCTAAAGTCTGTCTAGTACAGTGTTCCTGTGGCTCAGTGGTAGAGCATTGCGTTAGCAGCGCAAAAGGTTGTGGGTTCGATACCCAGAGAACACACATACTGGCAAAAAAATGTATAGCCTGAATGCACTGTAAGTCGCTTTGGATAAAAGCGTCTGCTAAATGCATAAATCAAATCATTAAATCATTAGTACACTGGACGCGACAAAACGACTGTTGAAAATCATTTGACATTTGTCTCAATACGTGATGAATAGAACACAGCAGCAGTTTTCAGTGTAGACCATATGTATATATATCTATGGTGTAGACAGCATCACTGATTATGAGTTCTATAGTATTTTATCGCTTCGCCACTCGCGTCCGGTGTAGACACGGTGTAACATTGGTTTTGCTTTGTTTCACAGAACTAATCGTTGCCTGGGTTGTGTACGTATGTGTGGGGCGGAGCTATCAAAATAGGGGCGAGACCCTTTTGGGGTAGGGGCGTGTTTGTTTTGGTGATTTCAAATGTCAACATGTCTACCAGAAATCACTTACCCCACCTTTAAAGAGAGGAGATAACGTGTCGAGAGAAGAGCATTACGTGAAGAGGAAACCAATTATGAATTATGGCATCATGAATACAAGAAAGTAAGATGATCTGTGTGTGTGTTTAGTCCGGGCGTCGAGGGCGGTCGCATTGAGTCCCTGCAGCAAGAAATGGCTCAGATGAGAATTAAACATCAAGAGGAGCTGACGGAGCTACACAAGAAACGAGGAGAGGTGAACATAAACCCTCACTGTTACCACAGCGCTTACACACACATTTACATCACAGTACCTACATTTACATATCAGCCTTTTCAGGATTCAGAAGCTCGACCCTTCCAAGTCATTCCACAAGTTTTATATTCATGAGAGAGTTCAGATAAACTTCAAAAGCAATAATAGCATTAGAATCAATTCTAACTGGTCGTTTCATTAAATCAATGAAAAAACTCAGAAATGTCCTCTGTCTGGCATTTTTTGCGTATTTAATTGTTTTTGTAAAAGCAGATTTAGGTAAGCGTTGCTGTTTATTTTATGTATATAAATGAGAATGATTCAGATTATTCTTGAAATTTTATTTTAAAAACAAATCTGTGTTATGTTTTACTAAAACCGGAAGCATAAAAAACACTTGAAATAAAATAAACTTTAACTAAATAAAATTTAGATTTTTTTTGTTTTCGTGTAGTTTACCTTGAAGTACTAAAATAACTGAAATGAATAAATAAAAAATAAATGTATAGGCATATTTTTTAAAAACACTAATAAAATGACAAATACATGACAAAATTGCTAAGACTGTAACCAGAAATGTGAAAACAAAATATCATTTTTTCAAAATATTTATAAAAACTATAACTGTACAAGCAATTGACAACTGTTATTTTAGTATTATTTATATGCTATTATAATATACATTAATGTTTTGAATTAGGTTTTTATTTTATATTTTCAGTTTTGGTGTTAAAGGGTTAGTTCACCCAAAAATGAAAATTCTGTCATTAATTACTCACCCTCGTGTCGTTTCAAACCCGCAAGACCTTCGTTCATCTTCGGAACACAAATTAAGATATTTTTTGATGGAATCTGAGAGCTCTCTGACCCTGCATAGACAGCAATGCAACTGAAATGTTCCCAAGTCCAGAAACGTAGCAAGGAGATCTCTAAAATAATCCATGTGACATCAGGGGTTCATCCGCAATTATATGAAGCTACGAGAATACTTTTTGTGCGCAAAAGAAAAAAAATAAAAACCACTTAATTAAACAGTTCGTCTCCTCCGCATCACCCTGTAACCAGCGTATGCTGTTCTGTGTCAGCTGCGTCACGCCGGATACGCGGTTTCCGTTCAGATCAAATCACAACAACATAGGAAACAGATCCGGCGTGACGCAGCTGACACAGAACAGCATACGCTGTTTACGTCCAGCGGATATTCTCCAAAATGGCACCAGGGTGACACGGAGGAGACGATTTGTTGAATAAAGTCTTTTTTTTTTTTCTTTTTTTTTCTTTTGTGCACAAAAAGTATTCTCATAGCTTCGTATAATTGCGGATGAACCACTGATGTCACATGGATTATTTTACAGATCTCCTTGCTACGTTTCTGAACTTGGGAACATTTCAGTTCCGTTCAGATCAAATCACAACAACGTAGGAAACAGATCCGGCGTGACGCAGCTGACACAGAACAGCATACGCTGTTTACGTCCAGCGGATATTCTCCAAAATGGCACCAGGGTGACACGGAGGAGACGATTTGTTGAATAAAGTCTTTTTTTTTTTTCTTTTTTTTTCTTTTGTGCACAAAAAGTATTCTCGTAGCTTCGTATAATTGCGGATGAACCACTGATGTCACATGGATTATTTTACAGATCTCCTTGCTACGTTTCTGAACTTGGGAACATTTCAGTTGCATTGCTGTCTATGGGAGGGTCAGACAGCTCTCAGATTCCATCAAAAAATATCTTAATTTGTGTTCCGAAGATGAACGGAAGTCTTACGGGTTTGAAACGACATGAGGGTGAGTAATTAATGACAGAATTTTCATTTTTGGGTGAACTAACCCTTTAATACTAGTTTTTTTATTTTTATTCTGTTATGTGCTTTTGTCATTATTACTCGTTTTTGTTTGTAATATTTCTATTTAGCTTTATACGTCTTAATTTAAAACAAAAACTAATAAAAATGACAAAATAACTCAAATGTTAACTCAAACTAAATTGAAAACAGAAAATATTAAAATACAATTGAATTCAAAATATGAACAGCAACTATAGTAGTATATGAATAATGTTGGGGGGAAAACATGCCAATGAAAATCTCTGTGTTTTTGCAGTTGGCCCAGAGCGTGATTGAACTAAACAACCAGATTCAGCAGAAAGACAAAGAGATCCAGAGTAATGAAGCCAAGTGAGTTCAGTGTGTGTATGTGCTTTATGTATGCGGTTTATGTCCACAGTATGTGAATGTTTTACGTGTGTGTTTGGTCAGGATGTTAGAGTATCAGCAGCAGATCTCTCATCTGAAAGGAGAGTGTCGCGAGCTGTGCAACTCTCTGGCCGATCTGGAACGAGCCAATCAGACGCTGCGAGACGAATACGATGCCCTGCAGATCACGTTCAGCGCCCTGGAGGAGAAACTACGGAAAACCACAGAGGACAATCAGGAGCTGGTGACACGCTGGATGGCCGAGAAAGCGCAGGAGGCCAACAAACTCAACGCTGAGAACGAGAAGGACTCCAGGTCAGAAACACACTCTGTTTAACTCACGTTTTTACCTAAAATCTTGATATTGGACTGTTTGTGTCAATAAAATACCCTTTCTTTTGCACCAGCTTTAACTTTAAAACAATCAAAGTTCGTCATGTTTGTAAACGACCCATATATGGGAGTCGTTAATGGCTCATATGTGTGTGAGCCTAACACTTGCTGATTAATTATCAGTCGTTAAGGCTCGTTTAAAAACAATGGAAATGCATGATTGGCCGCCACCCATCACTTTCTGACCATCTATGCTGAAAAAAGGGGCTCGTTTCCTGACCCTCCATGCAGAAATGAGCGCATTATAATTCTTCTCCTGATTGGTTGTTTGAAACGGGCTGGGAGGTTCATTAGAGGTTAAATGAGTGTGTAAACTGTGTTTAACTCATTGATATCATCGTAGGCGCAGACAGGCGAAGCTTCAGAAGGAATTGGCGGACGCAGCGAAGGAGCCTCTTCCCATAGAGCCGTACGTTTGTGTTTAGAAGCATTTCTTCTGGGTTCAGCGAGTTTGTTTGAGGTTTTAGACAAATAGGTTGTTCAATTCAGGGTCTGTCGTTGGAAAACCTGCAGCTATCAGGCATTTTTAACATTTTGATTGACAATGATGGAAATTTCTGTCGTAAAAGTACAGTGTTATTTTAGTGTTGTTTATATACAGTTCAGTTTTAGTTGTTTTATTTTTAATTAGCTAGTACCTATATATTTCTTTTCCTTTTTAAATTTTTTTTAGCACATTTTCATTTTAGTACTTAAACTTATTTATTAAACTATTATATTTATTTAGACTAATATTAGATTTTTATTAAATCTAATATTTTATTTCAATTATCAAAATTTCTTTTAGTTTTAGTTAACAATAACAACAGGTCCAGTAGTCAAAAACCTGGCATGGGTGTTATCTTTCCCACTAATATTTTTTCATTTGATTTGATTGGGGGGGGGGGTAGTTTTTACTTTTTATGAGGGCATATTGTAAATGTATCATCCTTTTATGTCTAATTATTTAATGTCTTCTAAATAAGACATTTTAGTTTAATTTAAGCCCTGGTTAGTTTCTACAACTGTTTGGAATCATGTTAAAATATTCTGAAATCTCACTGGCTGCTGTTTTCTGGTTGGTCTAGAGATGATGACATCGAAGTTCTCACAGAGGATGCTGGGAAGGGAACGGGTGAGACGTCACCGAGCAGACAGATCAGTCGCACACCCAGGTAAACACACACTCAGAGTTGCAGACTTCACCACACATGATCTATACTGAATGCAGTCGCTGACACTGTGTGTGTGTGTGTGTGTGTGTTTCTCAGCAGACGAGTGTCTCAGCCTCCTCCTCCTGCTGGGCTGCTGGATTCCATCTCTAATATCTTTGGGTATGTCTTAGTCTGTGTGTGTACGGACACAAATGTTTCTTTTCTTCTTCATTTTGTACACAACTTGTCTAGAACATCTCTAGGTCATATTTAAGCTCAAAATCTTAAGAGAACTCATCGCTGAATGATGCAAAACACATTCATGATCCTAAAATTTTTAAAAAAATCTTATTTTGGCCTGGACATGTTTTTGTATCTCTCTTGTGTTTGTGTGTGAATGTTGTGTGTTTGGTTGTCTCATTCAACTGAGTGTGTGAGAGAGTGTGTGTGTGTGTCTCATTCTACACTCTCTCTGTGTCTGCAGCCTGTCTGATTCTGTCCAACCTGGTTTCGTCCCATCTGACTCCAGGTGATGCACACTGGGGTGTCAGGATGCGTGTATGAAAGTGACACTGTGCTGATGTGAACCCAGAAGCATGCTAACGAATTATATTTCAGAAGGGCTGTGAAAAAAAAAGAAAAAAAAGAAAAAAGGATTGTGGGTAGGGGTATAGCCAGAACTTTTTTTTTTTTTTCAGGGGTGGCCAAAGGTAAGACCCAACGATTTCTTTAGGGTGAAAGAACCTTTATAATCAATAAAAAGCTCTCGCTTATTTAAATTCATCACAAGGTTTACAGTCAATCACAAAAGCTGACATTGCACAGCTAAGCATAGACAAATATCCCGCTATGTTTTTATTATTATGTGTGGATATGTACGGAAGTCGGATTGCTTGCGTAGGCCATTGAATGGATAAAATATCGAAATCCTGAATCGGAAGTAAACTTTTTTTTGCCCCACTCACCTCACCTGTGAGAGAGCGTGTATAACCGTGAAATATATTTGTTAATTTTGTTGCACTAAACTTTGTTTCTTGATGTTTGACCTTTGAGCTCGCGTCTTGCTCTGTGTTTTTGTCTGTGCTCGTAAAGCTGCTTCGCTAAGCGCGCTCTTGCAGTGTTACCATGTCCACTTATATGCATCTTTGAGCTTATTTGCTTCAAATTAAGAGGTGATGTGACAACTTGGTTCAGTTAGAGGGTGCAAGTGGCCTTTGTGCCAGTGTCGTATATTTGAGTGGAGAAAAGTCATGTTAATGCAGTCAAAATGCTTGTGCAGCAGGGGTGGCCAAGCTTTAATAATGGCCACCATGTAGCTATGCACCTGGTTGTGGGTAACTGCTCTGAACGCTTCCTGTTTCTCGTATGTGTGTGTAATTTCCTGCAGGATGTTACTCTCTTTTCGGATATTTTTCTGGTAATTGCAGGCTGACCGTTGCTCTGTGTGTAGTTGTGTGAGTTTGGCTGGCTGGGTGATTTGCCAGTTGAAACGGTGATCTGGTATGCATTGCTATGTTTTTTATATTGGTTTTGCAGTCACTAATTGAGTGAATTACATTAGGGCACTTCAGTAATTATATATATAGTAAATTCTAAGGCTTTCAGTGTGACATCTTAAGCTAAAAAAATTAGCTTTACAATCAATGCAAACATGAAAAAGAGACAAGCCCTTTTTGTTTTTGTTAAAACATGCATATATTTGCATGTTAAAAACAAATTGTAAATTGCTATTTTATATATATATATATATATATATATATATATATATATTGCATTTTACAAGAGTTGTCAAATTATTTTTTTATCTTTAGTCTTTTACATTTGTTGTTAAATCACATTTTAAAAATAGTTTTTGCATGCATTTATGCATATTGTTAATTCAATAATATTGTTAATACATTAACAATATGTAGTTATGTTTTATTTTTTCTCAATTGCAATTTGCTTTTTAATTTAGTTTTTTTTTTTTTTTTTAAAGCACATTATCAAAATATATGGATGTTGCTATTTATCATTTAAATTTTACACATCATAATTTATACAGATAAAATCTTTTTTTCTTATTAAGAATTAAATTTTTAAATATAAATAAGCATTTTTTGGTTTGTATTTTGCACGCATTATAATATAAAATATAATTTAAAATATTCATATCATCACCCACCCAAATTTTTGCATCAGTTTTGTTTGTCAAGGAGATTTGCATTTTTTCCTAAAGTGTTGCAATGCTGAAATCAATGTTACAGATTCAGTCATGCATTTATAAATGCTTCAGTCCATGAATGACTCTCTTTATGAAGATGACATGTTTTGCAAGAAACATGAGACCGTAAGATCCTACAAAACAAGTTCAGCTCAGCCCGTGTGACACATGCTCTTTCTCTCCCTTAGAAGACGGCGCTCGGTGAATTCGTTCGGCTCGTCTCCTGAAAGCGCAGAGGTGCCGTCGGCGTGCGCTGATGTCCGAGTTCCCTCCACTGCGCTGCACATCTTTGTGAGTGTCGCTTTCCTAGTGTCTTTTTTATGCATCCTTCAATTTATGTTGATCTTCAGAGGTCAGGCTTCAAAGGTCAATGATGTGATTTAAAAGGTCTGAAATCCAGGTCTCCTCCCAGTCCTTCCCGCCCCTCTTCATTTTTCCCAGCATGCTCTAGTTGTGCATTGCTGGTTCGAGGTGGCGGTTGATACTATGGACGTTTTTGCTGATTTAAGAGTCTTTTAGAGAACCGAGTGAGACCTCGACAGCAGCATCCTACAGAACTACAACGCAAAGGAGGGCTGGACAGGAGGAGAACGTTAAACTGGTGCATGATCTCAAGTTTTCAAGCTGAGGCCTTGAAAGAAAACCAGCTTTATTTGACCAGTTCTGCTTTAAAGAGGATGGGAGCAAATTATTTGGTTGAATTTCCATCTCATTTTCAGTCAAAGTTTGGTGAACCCGAATGCTACATGTTTTAAAAGCAGCAACAGGAAATCAGCCTCCATACTGCTGCACTAATAGCACTGTAAATTTTTTTTAACCGAATTAAAACACACCCTTCGCTCCTATTGTGTTGCAGGTCAATTTGACCCACACTTGATTTTCAAACTGCTTGATAAACTGGTTAAAATTATTTCTCTTTCCAAATTTAGGAATATTTCTCATTTAGGGACATGAATGTGCATGCGAAGTTTCAACACGGATGTGTTTTGGAAAAGCTGTAAACATTTTAGTAATTATGTGGCATTTGTGTTGGGTCATATAGACTTCCCCGTTAAACCTCATTGACTTTCATGCAATCATTTGTTACAAATTTAGGAAATGTTTTTATTTTGTGTGTGCACGCAGTTTGTTTTGAACCCAAAAATAAGCAGGCCAAATTAACCCATATAAATGTGAAATAACAAATGAAAAAGAAAACATTATTTTATATATATATGTGTGTGTGTGGATTTAATTTATATTTTTAAATTGCATTTAACATTTCATTACATTCTCAATTAAATATGATCCCTTTCATTTGTTTTTAAATCACATTATTAAAATATCACTTTAATTGAATTTGTAAGTAGAGATGAGCATTTTTTTTTGGTCTGTATTTTACACACACACACACACACACACATTACGATTTATGAATTATATATTCATTTTTTTAATTTTTTTTTATTAAGTTATCAGCTGCCGAACTTCGCAACACAAAGGATGTAACTATTTTAATTTCTCATATTTTATAATTTAGGAATAGTTCTCATTTAGGGACATGAATGTGCATGCGAAGTTTCAACACGGATGTGTTTTGGAAAAGCTGTAAACATTTTAGTAATTATGTGGCATTTGTGTTGGGTCATATAGACTTCCCCGTTAAACCTCATTGACTTTCATGCAATCATTTGTTACAAATTTAGGAAATGTTTTTATTTTGTGTGTGCACGCAGTTTGTTTTGAACCCAAAAATAAGCAGGCCAAATTAACCCATATAAATGTGAAATAACAAATGAAAAAGAAAACATTATTTTATATATATATGTGTGTGTGTGGATTTAATTTAGATTTTTAAATTGCATTTAACATTTCATTACATTCTCAATTAAATATGATCCCTTTCATTTGTTTTTAAATCACATTATTAAAATATCACTTTAATTGAATTTGTAAGTAGAGATGAGCATTTTTTTTTTGGTCTGTATTTTACACACACACACACACACACACATTACGATTTATGAATTATATATTCATTTTTTTAATTTTTTTTTATTAAGTTATCAGCTGCCGAACTTCGCAACACAAAGGATGTAACTATTTTAATTTCTCATATTTTATGGTTTTAGTCTCCGACAAGCTACAAGAGAAGTTTTCTGTTTTTACATGAATCTGACGAATTGCATGGAAACCAATGGGAGTCAATTTGACCCACAACACAAAACCCAGCCATTTGAATCTGAAATGTTTCATTGAGGTCTCTAAAAGCATAGCGATGAAACCCATATTCTTATTTTGTGGGTAGGACGCCCACGATGGAGAAGTGAACGCCGTGAGGTTCAGTCCCGGTTCCCGTCTGCTTGCCACGGGAGGAATGGACCGCAGGGTGAAGCTCTGGGAGGTCATTTCTGGTACTGTATATCTATATTATCGTTCACAGTTTCATCAGGGTTCAAAGGTCAGTGATGAGATGTAAAAGGTCCGAAGCCTTCGTCTCTCTCTCCAGTCCTTCTGTCCCTCCCAGCAGCCACGGTTAATTTTTCTCCAGCTTGCTCTAGTCGTGCATCGCTGGTTCGAGGTGGCGGCTGATATTATGGATGAGTCTGCTGTATATTTAGAGTCTTTTAGAGAGCAAGACGACTTGATAACAGCAGTGTCAAACAGTAACATAACACACAGGAGGGCCGGACTGAAGGAGAACGTCTGGCAGGCTCATGATCTCAAGTTTTCAAGCTGAGACCTTCAGTCGTTTCAAAGAGGAAATTGGCCAAATTGTGCCGAAGGTTTAATCAACCTGCAGAATTTCTGTTTCCTCCTGAAACAAAGATGCAGTAGATGTTCAGGTTTGTCTGTGTGGGGTTTTAAAAGCTTTTATTTGTTTCTCCAGGGCGATGTGAACCTAAAGGTGCGCTGACGGGCAGTAATGCTGGAATCACCAGCATAGAGTTTGATAGTGCGGTGAGTTATTCTTTCTACATTACAATATGTCAACTTTAAATAAGGATACAGTTACTAATGAAAGAAACTAATATTTGACATAAGTCAGAAAATCTTAACCTAGAGTCCTATGATTTTCGTAATGCAGAAAACCCGAAGGATCCACCGTATAGTGTATAATTAAGGAATTTGGTGTAGATTTATGGCCAATTTTTTGATGAATAAATGAATGTGTGCGTTCCCAAGCATTTCATTATTTTATTTGATAAAAACTATTATCAAATGCACTAAAACTTATGTTCTTCACTACACACCAGCAAATTAAGTTTGGTTTTAACTTAATTATGCCAGAAATTTCACTATTAAAAAAAACATAAATTGTGTCCTTTTTTTTGTAAATTTAAAATGAATTAACAATGTAAGAAATAGTAAATAAAAACAATATTCAGTTACACTTTATTTTAAGGTGTCCTTGTTGCAGTGTAATATATTTAAGTACTGAGTAATATTAATTAACTACATGTATTTACTATATGGGTTTGGCTTAGTGTTACTTGCACTATGCATAATTTGTTATTATAATAGTAAGTACCTGTAACAAGGACACCTTGAAATAAAGTGTTACCCAATATTCTATTGTAAAGGGATTTTTACATTTTCACTTGATTACGTTTTAGAAGTTTAAATGTAAAATTTTTACGAATTCAATTGATTAGACATGATTTTTGATTGTTAATTTATGTGATGCTCTAAAACAGAACCCAGAAAAATAAAATGGAAAACGCTGAATTTTGTAAATAATAAAAAAGTTTCATAGGGCCCTACAGACCTCAGTAATTGATTTGACAATTTCATGTATCTGCTAACTTTTATTTATATACCTTTTATTATTTATATGAAATTCATTTGCAAAAACCGATAAATGCCACTTTAAAAAAAAAGAGCTGATTGCCGTGCATTATTCTTCACATATAGCGCGATCTGAACCTTAAACACGTTTTGTCCAAAAAAGCCGGTTTTGTCCACTTTCAAGGAATCGAGAGTTTACGTTTTACTGCAGAAGCCGATAAGCGCCCTTGTTGTTTTTGAACAGAAGCCGATAAGTCCATCTTAGCGAATCAGCGCGCTGTATTCTGGTCAGGTGACAAGGCTACTTCACTTTGAAGAGACGTGCTAGCTGAGAGGAGTTTGTCAAAGCTCGAGGACGGATCATTTTGACGAACTTGATGAATCTGTGATATCATCAGGTCGAAAAAAGAAAATAAAAGCTGAAACGTTTTCACGGAAGCTTGCAAAAGCAGCGCGTTACAATGGTGAGGGAAAAGCTCCGTGTATTGCGTGTAATCACATCTATACGGTTTATAATCACAACAACAAAAACAACATTTGTCAGGCATCTGAGGAGATTACAAAGATTAAACGAGTGTTTTTTTTTAAAACTCAAAAAAATTAAATGTGGATTTATCTGCTTTTGCCAAAAAACGACTTTTAATATGTAAAAAAACATACTTTCAATGAACTTTAATTTTGTTTTGTCCACTTTCAAGGAATCGAGAGTTTACGTTTTACTGCAGAAGCCGATAAGCGCCCTTGTTGTTTTTGAACAGAAGCCGATAAGTCCATCTTAGCGAATCAGCGCGCTGTATTCTGGTCAGGTGACAAGGCTACTTCACTTTGAAGAGACGTGCTAGCTGAGAGGAGTTTGTCAGAGCTCGAGGACGGATCATTTTGACGAACTTGATGAATCTGTGATATCATCAGGTCGAAAAAAGAAAATAAAAGCTGAAACGTTTTCACGGAAGCTTGCAAAAGCAGCGCGTTACAATGGTGAGGGAAAAGCTCTGTGTATTGCGTGTAATCACATCCATACGGTTTATGATCACAACAACAAAAACAACATTTGTCAGGCATCTGAGGAGATTACAAAGATTAAACAAGTGTTTTTTTTTAAAACTCAAAAATATTAAATGCGGAGTTATCTGCTTTTGCCAAAAAATGACTTTTAATATGTAAAAAAACATACTTTCAATGAACTTTAATTTTGTAGAGCAGCTGTATTTAAGTTATTATTACTTAATCAAAACAACCCAACTGCAGTTTGATTGATATTACTTGGAATGCGCAATTTAAAAAAAAAAAAAGTTTTTAAGTTAAAAGTTATCAGTCTTTGCAAATTAACCCTTCATATATTTTGTCTTAAGAGTTCACTGTCATAAATAGATGACCTCAAAGATATGATAGATCTGGACTAAAAGCCACAAATAAAAGCTGAAACGTTTTCACGGAAGCTTGCAAAAGCAGCGCGTTACAATGGTGAGGGAAAAGCTCTGTGTATTGCGTGTAATCACATCCATACGGTTTATGATCACAACAACAAAAACAACATTTGTCAGGCATCTGAGGAGATTACAAAGATTAAACAAGTGTTTTTTTTTAAAACTCAAAAATATTAAATGCGGAGTTATCTGCTTTTGCCAAAAAATGACTTTTAATATGTAAAAAAACATACTTTCAATGAACTTTAATTTTGTAAATCAGTTGTATTTAAGTTATTATTACTTCATCAAAACAACCCAACTGCAGTTTGATTGATATTACTTGGAATGCGCAATTAAAAAAAAAAAAGTTTTTAAGTTAAAAGTTATCAGTCTTTGCAAATGAACCCTTCATATATTTTGTCTTAAGAGTTCACTGTCATAAATAGATGACCTCAAAGATATGATAGATCTGGACTAAAAGCCACAAAAATCCTAAAAAAAAAAAAAAATCTTAATTTCAGGTAGAAAATCTGCCTATAACATGAACTATATGTAATGCACATCTTACCAAATTTCCACCAATGAGGAACAAAATGAAAGCGAAGTGTGTTTTACTGTCGTGACTGATAGCAGTGTGTTTGTGCTCTGCAGGGCTCGTATCTATTGGCTGCGTCGAATGATTTTGCCAGCAGAATCTGGACGGTTGATGATTACAGACTGCGGGTGAGGATTTCCCTGAAAATTGTTGTTTTAGTCTAAATACACACTTTGCTGGTTTTAAGTCATATTGACAAAATATCTTTTATTGTTCTTGTTTATGGATTTAATTGATGGTTTTAGTGTTTTTTTCTTTACTTTCTTAAATGTATAAATTATCACACATTTTACTAATTGCATGCATGCAAGTTTAGCTTAGTTTTTCTAAATAAAACCACAGCTGGAGATTATTATTGTCCTGGGATTCACTGACATATGTGACCCTGGAGCACAAAAGCAGTGTTAAGTCGCTGGGGTATATTTGTAGCAATAGCCAACAATACATTGTATGGGTCAAAATTATAGATATTTATTTTATGCCAAAAATCATTAGGCCATTAAATAAAGATCATGTTCCATGAAGATATTTTGTAAATTCCCTACTGTAAAAATTAACTTAATTTTTGATTAGTAATATGCATTGCTTAGAACTTAATTTGGACAACTTTAAAGGCGATTTTCTCAATATTTCGATTTTTTTTTTTTTTGCACCCTCAGATTCCAGATTTTCAAATAGTTGTATCTCGGCCAAATATTGTCCTATCCTAACAAACCATACATCAATGGAAACCTTATTTATTCAGCTTTCAGATGTATACATCTTGATTTCGAAAAATTGACCCTTATGACTGGTTTTGTGCTCCAGGGTCACATATCAAGCATAAGCTTACATTCAAGGTTTATTCGTTGGCTCAAAGGTCAGTGATGTGATGTAAAAGGTCTGATGCCCAAGTCTCCTTCCAGTCTCCTCGTCTCTCCCAGCCAGCTCTACTCATTTTTCCCAGCATGCTCTAGTTGTGCAGCCCTGGTCTGATGTGGCGGCTGACATAATGGATGTTTCTGCTGAATAAGAGTGTTTTTAGAGAATCGAGTGAGACTCTGACAGAAACATCCCACAGAAACACAAACACAGGAGGGCCAGACTGAAGGAGCCTGGTCAGCTGATCTCAAAAATCCTACTGAGACCTGAATCTGTGTTCAACTGAACCTCGTTTACTGCTAGAAATAACAGGCCTTAATTTAGTGGAGTTGTTTGCATACGTATTCATTGTATCTTCTTTTTTTCCAAAGCACACACTCACAGGGCACAGCGGGAAGGTTTTATCCGCTCGGTTTCTCCTCGATAACTCTCGGATCGTCTCCGGCAGCTACGACCGAACGCTCAAGCTCTGGGACTTACGCAGCAAAGTCTGTAAGAGACTCTTAGTTGTTGTCCTTGCTGCTTAATTGCCAGTGTCCATGAATGAGATGCAAAATGAGGCTTGGTTCTTTTGCTTAGCCTTCAAAAATGTTGTTTGTACATTTCTGGGTGACAAACTAATGCTTATGCTTAATTGAATTCATATTAATTAAATTAATATTTGAATTAATTTGTGGCCACTGTCCATATTTCATTCATTTGTTTCCTAGAAAACCCATGATTTAACTAAAATGAGGGAACGAATTCTTAATTAATGGCCACAAAATCATTTCATTTCGCCCCGCATGTTTACCACAGTATGAGATGCGAAAACCGCGATTAAAAGTGCACGACAATAAAATAATCCTGTGAAATTAGAGGGCGAGACCGTGAAGATTTGGGAAAAGAAATAATAAATATTATTAAATTCGTGACCGGCTGGCAAAACAGAACATAAAGCCGCATATGGCATGAATGCAAAAGGTCACGAATGTAACATTTGCCTGCTAACCCATTATTTCTGTTATAAACCAATCATCACATCTATTCATTTTACGATCTTGCTACTAGCCTTTTATTTAGACTAAAACCCCCTTTAATTCGGGTGAGGAGTCCATATTTCATTCATTTGTTTCCTAGAAAACCCATGATTTAACTAAAATGAGGGAACGAATTCTTAATTAATGGCCACAAAATCATTTCATTTCGCCCCGCATGTTTACCACAGTATGAGATGCGAAAACCGCGATTAAAAGTGCACGACAATAAAATAATCCTGTGAAATTAGAGGGCGAGACCGTGAAGATTTGGGAAAAGAAATAATAAATATTATTAAATTCGTGACCGGCTGGCAAAACAGAACATAAAGCCGCAAATGGCATGAATGCAAAAGCATGGTCACGAATGTAACGTTTGCCTGCTAACCCATTATTTCTGTTATAAACCAATCATCACATCTATTCATTTTACGATCTTGCTACTAGCCTTTTATTTAGACTAAAACCCCCTTTAATTCGGGTGAGGGAGCTGGCGTTTGCACGTCCTGTCATGCTGGTGAATATGCCGCTGCAATAGATGCATTTTGCAGTATTAAGGTTACCGATTAATCAATTAATTGATCGTTAATTTAAATGACGCTCGATCATGGAAATAATCGAAAAGTGACATCCCTAATTTGAATATCATGCAATTTTAACATTTTCATTAAATATTAGTTCATTTTTCATTTTCAACTTTAATTGCATCAGAATTTCAAATGAAAACTGTAAAAAATTACATACGAATCTCATTAATATTCATTTGTTTAATTAAATATGAATTATATTTACCTTAATTTAATGAATTTTATAAGTTTATTGTAGTTTAATTTAATTGTAATAAATTTGAATTTAATTACATTAATACTTGTTTAATATTTAACATTAAATTAGTTTGTTTTTCAACTTTTCATCAGGTTTCAACTTTAAATGCAACAATTTCAAATCAAAATTGTAAAAAATGGCAAACTAATTATTCATATTAATTTGTTTAAATATGAATTATATTAATATTTAATGAATTTTAAATGTTTATAGTAGTTTAATTTATTTTTAATATTAATTTAATTTAATATTACATTAGTACTTGTTTAATATTTAACATTAAATATTCGTTCGTTTTTCAACAGGTTTCAACTTTCAGTGCTTAAGATTTGTATAAACTGACATAATATTAATTTTAATTCACATTAAATCATATGTAAGTTCCTATTAATTACATTAAGATTAGATTATAATATCTCCTATAATAAAAGGACCAGTCGAAAGTTTTTGAACGGTAAGATTTTTTTTTTTTTTTTTTTTTTTAAAGAATTCTCTTCTGCTGTAAAAAACTTCTTACTGTTCAAAAGCTTTTGACCGGTAGTGTGTGTATATATAATATTAAATGTAAATTTTATGGTAGTTGACAGTTTATTGAACAGTTATTTCTCTGAATTTGTTCATAAAAGTTGCTGGTTGCTTTTAAATGTCTTGAAGTATCGACCTAATAAGACTGCTAAATAAAACTTTTTCTTTTTCTCAGGCATGAAGACGGTGTTTGCTGGTTCTAGCTGTAATGACATCGTCTGCACGGAGCAGTGTGTGATGAGCGGACACTTCGATAAGAAAGTTCGTTTCTGGGACATCAGGTGAGTCGTGATTTGACGGAGTTAGACTGCAGTGCTCGAATACTCCTGTCTCCGTCACTATTGTTTCTGGTGTTTAGGTCGGAGAGTATCGTGCATGAGCTGGAGTTGCTGGGACGCGTTACATCTTTGGACCTCAATCACGACCGGACCGAGCTGCTGAGCTGCTCTCGTGACGATCTGGTGAAAATCATCGACCTGCGCAGTAATGCAGTGCGACAGACGTTTGAGTGCGTTGCTCACACCTTTTCACTTTATATAATCGTTTATTTATTATGCATTGCTCTTTGGTATTCCAACTTAAAATGCATTGAGATTTCATGTTTGTATTACTCCGGTCTTTCTGCAGTGCTCAAGGTTTCAAGTGTGGTTCAGACTTCACCAGGGTCACGTTCAGGTGAGAGCAGCAAAGTGCATGAGTTAAAAAAAATAAAATAAAAATTCTTTATTTACATGCAGATAAACAGAAAAATTAATTTTTTTTAAAAATTGTTTATATTTTAAAATTGTTTATGTATGGCTGCACGACTGCCAAAAAAATTCATTGCGATTACTTGGTTCAAATCACAATGTTTGACAGTTATTATTATAATATTAATGTAAATGTTTTGGTTGTAAAAAAAAAAAAACATGACATGTATGATGTTAATTACAATTGTACTGTAAACAAATGAATATGTGATGGTATTATTATTGTTTAATATAGTTACTGGACCTTTTTCACATTTCCGGGTTTCTCCGCAGCGGAAGTCGTCATAGTTGGGTTAACTTCGAGAGCAGTGAATGGGAGAGAACCACAAATATATATTTTTGCATTCCCATTTGCTCAAATAGCAAAAGGAAAAACTCCACGATAGTGTTTTCGTGACTTTCAATAAAAGGGAAAAAAATTGAGAGCGACTCTGAAGAGAGAACAATGTCAAATTTACCGTCCCTCCCATAGAGCTGCATTAGAAACACCCTCGCATTAGCGTTAACTGTTTATTTATTAATTTTTTTTTTTTTGTAATTGTAAACTTATAAACGCGTCATCGCAGTCTTGTGAAAAGAGTCCATTGATTTTATTTAATTTAATTTTTTATTTACTTTTAAACATTCAAACCAACAAGCTTTTAGCATTTGAAATCCTCAAGCTTTTATTTTTGTTGATGTCAATGTTACATTTAATTGAATTAGTTTCATCAGCTGAAAGCTCATTAATCACCAGACTGCATCTGTTTTGCACCTTTCTGGACTGTGTTTGTGTTTTCAGTCCTGATGGGAGGTATGTGGCGGCCGGTTCTGCAGACGGCGTTCTGTACATTTGGAACGTTCTGACGGGGAAACTAGACAAAACCCTTGATAAGGGTCACAGGTGAGCAGGACCACTCACTCACTCTCTCACACACACAGACGCGCGCGCACACACACACTCTCTCACGCACACACGCTCACTCACACACACACACACGCTCTCGCACATGCTGTCTCTCTCGCTCTCGCTCTCTCTCTCTCTAGCTTTTAGCATTTGAAATCCTCAAGCTTTTATTTTTGTTGATGTCAATGTTACATTTAATTGAATTAGTTTCATCAGCTGAAAGCTCATTAATCACCAGACTGCATCTGTTTTGCACCTTTCTGGACTGTGTTTGTGTTTTCAGTCCTGATGGGAGGTATGTGGCGGCCGGTTCTGCAGACGGCGTTCTGTACATTTGGAACGTTCTGACGGGGAAACTAGACAAAACCCTTGATAAGGGTCACAGGTGAGCAGGACCACTCACTCACTCTCATGCACACACGCTCACTCACACACACACACACACGCTCTCGCACATGCTGTCTCTCTCGCTCTCGCTCTCTCTCTCTCTCTCTCTCTCTCTCACTCACACGCGCACTCACTCACTCTCTCACACACTCACGCATACACACACGCTCTCACTCTCTCACACACGCTCTCGCACACACACACACAAATTGAATTAGTTTCATCAGCTGAAAGCTCATTAATCACCAGACTGCATCTGTTTTGCACCTTTCTGGACTGTGTTTGTGTTTTCAGTCCTGATGGGAGGTATGTGGCGGCCGGTTCTGCAGACGGCGTTCTGTACATTTGGAACGTTCTGACGGGGAAACTAGACAAAACCCTTGATAAGGGTCACAGGTGAGCAGGACCACTCACTCACTCTCATGCACACACGCTCACTCACACACACACACACACGCTCTCGCACAC
The DNA here is from genome assembly GCF_001515645.1 of Sinocyclocheilus grahami. Lineage (NCBI taxonomy): Eukaryota > Metazoa > Chordata > Actinopteri > Cypriniformes > Cyprinidae > Sinocyclocheilus > Sinocyclocheilus grahami. The sequence continues at coordinate 339,107 of NW_015505471.1, forward strand.
GCTGTCTCTCTCTCTCTCTCTCTCTCTCTCACACACACACACACACACACACACACACTCTCTCTCTCTCTCTCACTCTCTCTCTCTCTCTCACTCACACGCGCTCTCGCACACGCGCTCTCGCACACACTCACTCTCTCACGCACACACACACGCTCTCGCACACGCTCTCTCTCTCTCTCTCACTCACACGCGCTCTCGCACACACTCACTCTCTCTCTCACTCACACACGCTCTCGCACAAGCTCTCTCTCTCTCTCTCTCTCTCTCTCTCTCTCTCTCTCTCACACTCACACACACACACACGCTCACTCACACACACACACACACGCTCTCGCACACGCTGTCTCTCTCTCTCTCTCTCTCTCTCTCACACACTCTCCCACACACTCTCTCTCTCTCTCTCTCTCTCTCTCTCTCTCTCTCTCTCCCTCACTCGCGCACACACGGGCTGTACCACTGGTGTACCACTCACTGCATTATATTCTCAGAATATAATACAGAATATTCTATATATTGCCTAACATTTGTTTTATTGTAACAAAGAAAGATTTGTCATATGACTTTATAGTTATTGGTTCTGAAAATGTGAATTTTTTATTTTTTATTCCGTTTTATGAACTTTTGGTTTATTACAGTGTAAATGAGAAATCATGTTTAAGTGCATTGCATTGTGGGGTATCTCTCTCTCTCTCCCTCCCTCTCTCGCGCACACACGGGCTGTACCACTGGTGTACCACTCACTGCATTATATTCTCAGAATATAATACAGAATATTCTATATATTGCCTAACATTTGTTTTATTGTAACAAAGAAAGATTTGTCATATGACTTTATAGTTATTGGTTCTGAAAATGTGAATTTTAATTTTTTATTCCGTTTTATGAACTTTTGGTTTATTACAGTGTAAATGAGAAATCATGTTTAAGTGCATTGCATTGTGGGGTCCAACCACACATTTCAGGTAGTATACTGCACATTTTAGGAGGTGATCTGGGTATTATTACATGTATACAGTAAAATCACATACTCTGCGTCTCTGTGGGTCTTAAAAGACTCTCAAAAAGCTCGTCGTTTTCCGCAGTTTAAAGGGATAGTTCACACAAAAATGAACATTCTCTCACTTAATACAAATTCTGTTATTCATCTCTTTAAATCAGTCTTGGTCTTAAAATCACAGCATTAAATGTTGCATGCACTTGAGTATTTTCACTGTACCGTCTCTGTGGGTCTTAAAAGACTCTCAAAAAGCTCGTCGTTTTCCGCAGTTTAAAGGGATAGTTCACACAAAAATGAACATTCACTTAATACAAATTCTGTTATTCATCTCTTTAAATCAGTCTTGGTCTTAAAATCACGGCATTAAATGTTGCATGCACTTGAGTATTTTCCCTGTACACACACACACAGGTTTGTTTTTGTGAATTGTGGGTGCATTCCATAGGCGTAATGGTTTTTATACTGTACAAACTGTATGTGCTATTGCTCTACACCAGTGGTTCTCAACCTTTTTTTCCACCGGGCCGCACTGTGGTCCAAGTGCAAGTCTCGCGGGCCGCACTCATACCATTTACATATTACATCAGCAATACAAACCAACCTGATTTATAATATTATATCCTATATATTATGATATCTAATCGATTACATTCATTGAAATACATAAATAATTCTACTCCCCATAAATAACACCCAATTTTGTGAACTTCGGCTCGAAAGGAATAACAGCTCAATCATAGGCGGAGATTCACTTTTATGCATGGGGGGGGGCACCCACTGGCAGACGA